>NW_015112630.1:329443-377542 GCF_001443285.1 Poecilia latipinna
ATAATAATAATAATAATAATAATAATAATAATAATAATAATAATAATAATAATAATAATAAATACTAGTTCGAGTTGATCTGGTACATAAAATCCCAATTGAAGGTTTGTTGTTGTTAAGAGGTAACATAATGCCATGGTTAAGGTTTAAGAATACTTGCAACACCATGCATGGACTAGAACACTTTACAGTAATATTTAGATTAAAATAAATGTTAATAAAGTGATGAAAATCTAACATTATTAGGACTTAATGGAAGACATGCAGTCAAAATGTCTTCAGTTGAGTTTCTCTGCATTGACATAAACACATTCAGTCCAGATGGAGTTTTTCTGTCTTGCTGACAGATTTGTCTGGACATGATCCTCATGTTGGACCTGCAACGGGATTTATCACAAAATAAGTTCCACATTATCACACAAATGTGAATAAAATGCTGATCTGAGGGTGATATACCTCTGCAGGGGTTGTGGACGGAGCTGAAAGTCCTGCACAAGACCCTAACAGCCAAAGACAAATGTTTGTTACCTCCAGTAGCAACATTACAGGTACAAATGGAAAATGATTCTGGTACCAAAGCAGCAGTTTGTCTCCTCGATGATCCAGACTAAGGATCCCAGATAAACACCCAGAGCGCAGATGGTGAGGATGACGGAGGAGATGAATATTGCAACATTGGGATCGACCGTAAAAATGCTTTGAGACGTTAAATCATCTGCAAATAAATGATAAAAGGAGCATTCAGAGTACTGGATTTCTTTGTGATAAACACAGATCATGCAGAATTGTGAAATATGTACATCACTGTATGCTGCTGAACATTAACGCTACTCTGTGAATTAAAACATTGTATCTGACCGACAAAGATGAGTGAATATAACTTGTTCAAAGTTTCAACATTCAAACTAAGTCCAGTGAATTTTTGGGTGTATAAAGAATTACAATGTTGACTTTAATCAAATAAATGAATATAGCTTATTTTTTATTTATAATAAACACTTGCTTAAAATAAGTCGAGGGCCTCAAACGTTTTAAAAATGAGTTTAGTTCATTTGAAGTAATATGAGGGTATCTGACAGTTAGGAGTGGCCAGCAAGGAATCCCACAATGCATTGTGCCAACAGCAGTAGCCACTTATTAAATCACTTTTTTTATTTGTCACAAAGATTAGTTTTAAGATGTTTAAGGTGAAAGGGTAGACTCCAGAGCTTCATATGCAGTCAGTTCATCAAGAACGACAAACTAAGAGCCTAGCTCTTATTATTTGAATACTGTTTATGTAATTCCAATACACAGATTTATTAAGTTACTAAAATTTTACAAGTTAATGTTACTCTTTCAGTTAATTTAATGAAAACTTTTAAAAAAATGAGGCAATGAATTTCCATATATTTTTTAAGTAAGGAGAACTTATCCGTTTTTACAGTGTACATGCATTGTGTTGCTGCCTTACTGTGAATAATCCTGGTTCCTGTCCCCAGCATTACGTGTCCACATGCAGTCACAACACAGTGGTACATTCCAGCATCATCAGAGTCCATGTTCTTCAGGAAGAGCCTGTGGACGCACCTTTCTCCACTTCCTGCCCTCTTACAGCTGTTGGTTTTATCTCCAGATGAGTAAATTATGTCTGCAGGAGAGGCGTGAAGGTTTTTCAACCACATGACTGCGGTGTGTCCTGCTGAGCACTGACCACCCTGAACAGTACAGCTGATGGTCACTGACTCTCCTGGCTGAACTGAGCGGATCTCTGGCTGCTGGGCAACAGAGTCGCTGCTCAGCTTCAAGCCTTGGAAAACAAATGAGATTAAATGTGATGATTAGCACAACGTGGTTAATTAGAAATGAATTCTCATAGACATGAGTACCTTTAAGAAACAGAAAGGTTCCTGATCCAAACTGAACCTTATCCCGATGCATCTCTCCACAGAAGTATGTTCCAACATCGTCCCATGAAGTTGCTGATATTCTCAGGCGATTGCTGATGCCGTCAAATTCAACTGAGAAACGCTTTTGAAATTCATCAGCAACGACGCTCCGATTGTTCCGATTATCAACTGTTGCGACCGCATGCAGTCTTCTTCCTGCAGTCAGTTTGTACCACACTGTTTTCAGAGCTGTGCTCTTCATGTTGCATTCGATGGCGGCCGACTCTCTGAGCTTCAGCGTCTGAACAGAAACGGGCTGAGAGATTTCACTGAACTCTGCTTCACCTGAAAGTTAACACATTTTATCAGCTTTCTGTTTGAAGACAGAAAGGAAGAAAGGTTGAACATGAAAAGATGAATTACTCACACAATGAGAAGAGCAGCAGCACCTTCAGAAAGAACACAGCCATCTTTGGTGCTTCTTCTTCTTCCTCAAAGTAGTTCAGAGCTCCCAACATGGCCGACCGTTCCACAGATTTATCAGTTTGTACCGGCATTGAGCCACGTCTCTCGAGTCTCATTGGTGACTTAGTTCCCTCCCACTCATGACTTAAAAACAAGGAGGAAAATTATTCTTCTGCCTTGTTACAAGCACTTATTTAGTAAAACCAGGTGTCAGTTCACCAACAATGTAACAGCGTTGCCACAACCTGCCAGCCTAATGTCGACTGTTGTCACAGCAACGCACTGAAAAACTTTGAAGCAACTTTTAAAAAGGAGATTTTACATTGGTGGATGTTAATGGTTTCACTTTGCCACAAAAAACTGATTTGTTTTAAATGTAATCACTAGTTTTAGCTTCAACATCACATCATCATTTCAAATGATCACAAGTCAAGTTTGAAATTCACTTCCTCTTCTTCTTTACTCTCCCTCTACAATTCATTTAGTGACCATGCAACATTTTAAACTTTTTTACTTCCTTTCTGTTTGTTTTTGGCGCATCTGTAGCAGGAACTGTTCACAATTCATAATATTTTTTAAGTGATCAGTCGACTTCTGTGAACATAGGTTATGTTAAGAGAACAGAGTTGATTGGCTGAGAGGCAGGGGGCGCCGTGGATACAGTGTGATCATGGGGAGAACATGCAAACTCCATGCAGACAGGCTGGGATTCAAACACAGGACCTGCTTGCTGCTTGGCAACAGTGGCACCAGCTGCTCCTCCATGCAGCCTACAGCCAATCACAGCCCTGCTTTTCCAAAGCCAAGGAGATCAAACTGTATTTAGCAAGTCAACAGTTATAAAATGACAAGGAAAACCTTCCTGAATGAGTTGTGTTCTCCTAACATATTTATGATTTTACTGGGTGGTTAAACAGCTTCAGTTGGTCAGTACTCATAACCAACTGTTGGATATCACCTTCCTTAAAGACAACTAGACAAGTCAGATACCGAATCGTGATTTAAATGAATTCTCAGATTAAGCTTCTTACCAAATCCCAGTGCATGTTTTTCCACCCCATCACACCTGAATCTTTCTAGATTTTGAAAAGACTTACAGTTTCCACCAACACATTGGCTCCAGCAGATTTTAGTTTCCTAACTGAAAGTCTGGGAATCAACAACCTTTACAAGTTCACGTTCTGAGTGATCACAAACTAAACAACTGACTTATAAACAAACTAAGACCAACTGAACGAATCAGGCCCTCGTGAAAGGGTGGGCGGTAAATAAACATACTAATAGGTGGTGACAATTAGTCTGGTAGAAAGCAGAACCTTGTTCTACAAGGATGTGGGCTCTCAGCTGCTGAGAAATGATTGCTTCCTGGAGACATTGTTGAGGTTTTATATGTTATTCAGTTGCTAATGTTTCCTTGTGACACACATAATGCACCAGTCTGATGCCAAGAACCTTAGCGTCAGAAAGTTGGGGTGTGGGGGGAGATGTGTGTTGTTGTGATGATGTATTACTGTTGACATTCAGATCCTTCGCTCATGTTGGCCCCCACAAGATGCCCCCCTGGCATCCACTGAGTCTAACTATACGCTTTATGAAGAGGAAAGTTTGTGCCAAGTTTTTCCATGATGTTTTTTTTTTTCCTGTTTAGGACGGTTCCATTTTGACATAACATTAGAAACAAGACATTTATACTGTGACAGTTAATATTATGATCCCTGATCGATTCAAAATAACCAAGCAAACATTTACTGGTATAACATGTTTATTGGATTCATATACAGTAAATCAGGTAAGTTGGTGAAGTCACAGCATAAAACAAAAGCCTAGTCTCTGTCAATTCTATTGTTTTGACGCATAAATGAGCCGGTGTTTAACAGGCTCAGATTTTTTAAAAATCTAATAAACGTTATGAAACACTGTATAAAAAAGATAACGAAAAAATGGAAAGGTTTGAGAAAAAACATGAGTAAACCCTAGATGTTTACAAAATAGATCAATTCATAGAATTTAAAGGGGATGTTCTCTGTTTGTATTAATGTCTGACCAACAACAACAAGTGCAAACTCATTGTAAGACCTGCTCCTAAACCTACCAAATGAAGTATATTTTCTCCAGCCTATGCTGGAGGTAATCTCATTCTCAGTTGCTGCTCATTTTTCTTCTGGACCTGCTGAGCCGGTTTACATCTACAGATGAATAATGGAGGCTGTCTGTAGGTTGGCTGGTGCCCTGGAAACAACAAATAAACAACCAAATATGAGCCGAGAGGGAAAAATAACTTATTTAATCTGTTTTTAAAAGGTTCTCAGAAATTATATACAATCTAATTATAGATTATAAAGATATATCTCACCTGTTCTGTTGTGGTGTTTGTAGTTGGATCTGGAATTCTTGGCTCTAGTTTTCAAAAAAAATTAAAAAATATGTGTCACTTGCATACGTTTTATTGAAAACAAGGAACAATGCTCTTTTTTTTTAAATGTACCTGCAGCTTGGTTGGTGTGTTTATTTTTCATCCTGTACACTACGATAATGATTAAAACAAGGAAGAGACCAGCCAACAATCCAGTCACAAAATGCACCAAGAATTTTCCCTCACCTGCAGAGAGCCCACAGTCAGAAACATGTCTTCATTTCTTAAACAGAAACTCATTGAGAGATCTACTTACTCATGAGTGTCAGTCTGGTTCCGTTTCCAAACACGATCTGCCCACAGAAACGAACGACACAATAGTAGGTCCCAGCATCTGACACAGTCAGGTCCTTAAGAGGCAGGCTGTACACACATGTGTGTGTTGGTGTGTTGGGATTTCTCTCACATCGGTCTCTCTTGCCTCCATGTGTGTAAATGAGTCCTGGGTGGGATTCTTCAGACTTCCTGAACCAGTAAATGCTTTGTTCTCCACCACAGCTCCCAGTTTGTACTGAACAGTTCAGAGTCACGGCGTCTCCTGGCCGAACACTCTCAGGTTCTGATTGAAGAACCGAAGGTCGGATGTCAGAATCTGGATCTTTAATAATGACTGTTGCACCTTCTGAAAAGCTCACAATGTGTGCGTAGGTGAATGCGCAGTAGTAAGTGGCTGAATCTGACATTTTAAGGTTAGAAATGATCAGGTTTGTTGTTCGGTTTTTTCTAATCAGGGTAAATCTGGAATTGTTCTGGAATTCTCCATAGAAAATGTTTTCCGGACTATACACAAAGAAACTAGAGATGAGTTTTGGATTCTGTCCCAGAGTTTGTTTGTACCAGCAGATCCACGCTGACTCATCGCCTTCATAGGAACAACGTAAGGTCACCTCACCGCCAACAGGAGCCGATATAAAGCTGCTCTTTAGATGAACAGGAGAAGACGTCAGAACAGACAGTGGAGCTGAAAGGATAGCAGAATAAAATTCTGTTGAACAAAATTCTCTGGAACCATTCTGTAAAGAATTGGCACAAAATGTATAAAATCCAGAAAAAGAAATAAAAATCTCACCCATTTGTCCCAGAAGTAAACATGTGAGACAGAAGACCAGAGGTTCAGAAGTCATTGTGTCTGATTAACGGTTCGAATGAAAGGAAGGTTGAACTTTTTTCCACTTTTAAGAGACATGACTGTACAGGATTGGCTAGCATCAAGTGACACAACAGTCCTACTAAGGAAACATGCGAACTGTGGTGTAAACTTCTGTACTTCTAACAGTTAGCACAATGACTTGCTGGAAACAATTATTTTTGTCATTTTGCTTTGTTGAGACCAAACTGTACTCAGCACTTTTGTTGTGATGTGATGACAGAAGGACAAATAAACTATATAATGAAATGTAACTTTTATATGTTTCCTTATGTTTTAATGGATCTAAGTACATAAACAATGTACTTAACAATGATAATAATTTAGAATTGCTTTTCGCTATTATTTCACTGGCAGAAAAGACACTCATGCAGGCTTCCACTGACTCATTGTATTTGGGGGACCTTTGTGGGAGTGTAACCACAGCTACATCCTGTGCAGCTCTGACATTGGTGCCAGTAAAGGGAGCTGACCCAAAAATCTGTGTGAATTGATGCATTTCAGAAAATGGCTACAAACACAAAGCTGTGAGTTTCAGAACTGTGACAGGGAACACTGGTTATCTGTGTCTTTCAGACATTCCTGTGATTTTGAAGACCTCCTAAAGTCACTGCTAGGAAATATCAGTTCGTCGGTTCTGAGATGCGGTGAAGTGATGTCCTCCTCTAGATAAGCCTTCAAATGCTACACTGACCTGCTTAGTCTTAGCAACTACAACCACAGCAGAGCTGGAAACTTTTAATTATTCGTAAAGTTGTGAAAATGAGTACAAGACATTATTTATTTACAATTGAAGTTCAAATTAGTCTGTTACAATGTGATTTTGTTTTGATAATAGCCATAAATCAATCTTAGCCACATTAGCTAAGCTAAAGCTTCTGGCACAAGAACGAATGAAAATGAAATCCAATCAGATTTCATTTGGTCCCTCTCAGAATGAGTCAACTGGAGTTAATGCACTAACTCACGTAAACCAAGTGAATAAAAATATATTACACTTTTTGTATATATATACTCAGAGTGATATGATTATCTTTGAGTAGTTTACACTTAATGTGTCACTATATTTAAGTTTTATTACTTTAAAGTTTGTTTGTTTGTTTTTTTACTTTTTTTATTTTGTAGGTCATATATGTTGGGGATGTAATGAAAACTTCTGATTTGCAAGTAAAGATACAGATTTATAATCTGGTTGACAATTGAATATTTTTTTATTGTTTTTGGGGGGTGGGTTTTGGTCCACCGTGTAAAACGTCTGGGATGTTTTATCTGTACAGGCATCTTTTACTGTAGCAGACAGAAGTAATCCCTGACGGCTTCTTGAAAAGGTAAATAAATCCTCAAATAGAGGAAAAGCTGCTGTACACCACATCAATCATCCTCATCAGATGATTTAGCCAGTCAACTGACTGCGGCACAAAAGCTAACGACTGTTTTAGCTGAGACAACGCAAACTGAGAAAATTCACATTAAATGGATGCTAGCGCATATTAACAGTCCACAATTTCACAACTGACAATTCTTATGTTTGTTACTGTTTTGTCCATATGGAGCTGGAGCTGGTCTCTGTTTCCATGTGGAATTAAACTTCGTGGAACCTGTCGACTGAATAGACTTACTAGATCAGCTATAACTCATCAAGAGTGGAGGAAACCTCTGGAGTTTGTGTCTGATTGTTAACACAGCAGATGTAGGAGAGCCACATCCTCTCCTACAAGAGCAGAGGATGTGGCTGGTTTAAGAGTAGACCAGGGGTTGATGTGAATAACAGCCAGCAGAGTGATAACTCGCTGTGTGTGAGCAAAGGCCACAGGCAGAGACAGAGGCTGAAGCCAGCAGTAACCCCTGACCTCTGATAGAGGTTGTAAGCTACAACTACCAAAAGTCATGACTTCTTAAATTGAGAGAATTCAATGAAGCATGTATACTCAGAGAGATGGAGGAGCAGCTAAATAAACTGCATTTAATATAAGATTCACATATCAGCATCATCTTTGGCAGAATCCTGAAACAACTGGTCCTGATTCTTGGGTCTGTCAATCACCTTGGCCGACATTGACCAGAGTTGGTGCAGTTCGGTACCATATTTGACCTGTTTTCATTGTAAAAGTGGCCCATCCAACCAACCTGCACCGCACCACACCAGGGCCCAATCAGTCCATGGGGCATCACAGAGTATGATCCATTGATTGGGGGACAGAAGTACGTCAATGCTTGTGCATCACGCTTGCTGTCGCACTATTATGACACAGCGTTAGGTATTTGGGTTTAACCCCACCGCCCAGTGAGAGTCCACCTAGTGGTGGAAACGCTCTCCTGAATATGCCAGACCATCAGATAGAATACAGAACCATGGAAGTATTACAATATTATATCTCAGGTTCAATAAAAAAGAAAAATCAACCATCTTTCACTATCGATATGAGATTTAAAGGTGATTTTATAAATTCACTATACTGACTCTTCAACAAGGGCTGATTGTTCAAGTAGAGTGACGTAAGAATTCATGCAGAGCTACAATTATACACATGCTGGAAAAGAAAAGACCAAACATCCTCTGAAAAAATATTTTTACATAAAACAAAAACAAAACACTTTGTTCTGTATCCAAGAGAAAAAACTAGCAAAAGTAAATCTTGTCAAAAGAATACTTGGCGGGGTTCTGTGGTGGTGCAGGAGTTAAGCACAGACCACACATGGAGACTTCAGGCTTCAGCGTGGATGTCATAGGTTCAAGTCTCGGCCTGATGACCTTCCCCCCCTGTCATATCCCACCTTCCTGTCAATTCACTATCAAATTAAGGCTCCAATTACTAAAAAAAAGAATACATGCTAGTGGATTTAATGCATCAAGAGTCAATCAAGAAAAACCACACCAAACAAAACTTAGGTCCTTTAGTGTTTGCAGCAAGATGCTGCATATCTTCCAATACATCGTTAACTGGTAGATTTTAAAAAGCTGAACAAAGAAGCCTAATTCTGTTCTGTTCTGACTGTTCAAAATGATGCTTCATAAAATGAAAACAATAATGAACAACACTGATGATCGGTGAATATCCACAGACAGAGGCTTCTTCAGATTTGCTGCAACACAGTTTTCTTTCTTGCCAACAGTCATCATCATCTATAAGAACTCTTTGAAGAAATGAATTTACTAAAACATTTAAATTTTCCTCAGGAATATTATGGTATTTTTGTTTGAACAGCATTAACCTGAATTCAAAGTTGGCAACTAAGCAAATTATCATAATCTACGCACTGTAAAAACTGGCATCTAATCGATCAAACACACACAATTTAGTCATTTTAAGAAGTTTAACAATTTAAATAAGTTTATTCTGTGAAATGTAAAAAAAAAAAACACAGAAGTATTCTTTAGTCTTTGACCCGAAACAGTCTCTGAGCTGTGCTTCAGTTCTCCAGGCAGCTTTAGGAGAGTGAACTGAACCGTCTTCAGTTCAGAGTGTGTGTCATAGCTGAGTACACACACTCAGACTCTGTGCTCTTCCTGTGTCTCCTTGGTCTGCTGAGCTGGTTAACATTTACAGCAGCATAATGGAGGTCGCCTGCGACTCGATGTACCTGGTAACAGAACACTCCTGAAATTAGTTTTTTTTTTTTTTCAAATTTCACAATGAGACAATTAATAGTTTGTGAAATATAAGAGATGAGATGCGGTACCTCAGTGCTTGTTGCTGGATGACATGAAAGTCTTCCGTTAAACTCTGTGACAGGCAAAAGGCAAAAGGCATCTTTAGTATAAACAAAAAAAATTAAATATATATATATATATATATATATATATATATATATATATATATATATATATATATATAATATATGCATGTAAACTGTTTTGTTTTTCTGTCACATTTACACATTTTAGATAATCAAAATTTAATATCAAATGTAGAATTTATAAATACCAAAAGCAGTTTTTAAATTATAATTTTGATTATTGATAGAAAGATGCCATCCAAACCAACCAAGCACAATGTGAATGGCCTCATCGCCACACCCAGTTCTGATCACTGTCAGACGTGACTTACTGTGGCTTCCAAAAGTATTCACACCCCTTGAACTTTTACAACCACAAATAGAAAATATATTTATTTGGGATCTTATGTGAAAGACCAACACAAAGTAGTAAAATAATTGTGGAAGTGGAAAGAAAATTACACGTGATTCAAAACACTTTTTGATAAATTGAAAAGCCTGGATGACTTAATAGAAACATGAATTCTGCTCTCCAACAGAAAATACTGAAGAAGAAGAATCTGTAATCCTTCTGGGTTACAAGTCAGAACCATATTTAAAAGGACACCGCTGAATGTTTGGCTCTGCCAGATATTGCAAATGTCTGATAGCAGTTGCTGTCACTCAACACGGTACAACCAGATATCAGGCTTAACACCAGGTTGGTTTGGAGGGCATTTTCCTAAATAAATGAAATTATAATTTAAAATCCGCCTGTCAAGACTTTAGAATTTTTGGATGATTTACAAGGCGCAAGTGTTACAAAACAAAAATAAAATCTGTAATGGGGAAAATCATTTTTAACAAAAATAACCTGAAGTTTGGCAGCTGTTCCTCTTGTGCATCTTGTGCAGTGTGAAGGCCAGTAAAACACTCAGGATGATGGTGAAAATCAAAGCTGCACTTAAGAAATAAACCAAGGACAAAGAGACGGCCTCACCTGCAAACCCGGACAAACCCACACAGACAGAAAGCTTTAGGTTTTAGACAGTTTTCCTACTAGCAAACAAAAACGTCTCTGAAATGACACGACTCACCTTCCACATCCAGCTTTGTCCCGTTTCCAAACAGAACTTGTCCACATGAAATAACAGCACAGTAATAAGTCCCAGCATGAGACTTATTCAGGTTCCTTATAGGCAGATCGTACATGCAGGTGTGTGTTTGTGTGTTAGGACTTTTCCCACACTGATCGCTGCTTCCTCCGTGGGTGTAAATGAGTCCTGGATGAGATTCTCCAGAGTGTCTAAACCAGTAAACACTGTGTTCTCCACCACAGCTCCCAGTTTGAACTGTACAGTTCAGAGTCACAGAGCTTCCCATCTGGACGGTTCCAGATTCAGACTGACGGATCCAACTTGTATTTTCCAGAACCGGATTCTTCACGCTGACTGTGACACCCTCCCCAAACTCAAACACAAATGAAATGCCACTTGCACAAAAGTAAGTTCCTGTGTCTGATGGTTTTAAGTGAAAAATATTTAACTGACTTTTCCCATCGTTGGTTTTCACAGTGAATCGTGGGTTGTCCTGGAACTCGTCATGAAACTCGCCACTTTTATCAAATTTATAACTGATAGAGATAATCTGTAGCTTCTGTCCCAGAGATTGCTTGTACCAGTAATACCTCGCAGCTTCAGTCCCATAAGAACAATGCAGAGTCACGTTGCTGCCAACTTCAGCTGACATAAAGCTCCTCTGTTGATGAACAGATGATTTTCCCAAATAATTCAGCTCAACTGAACAGAAAATGTAAAAAATAAAATGACCAAAATTTACATTTCACAAAAGATAGAAATGTTTGAAGTAGGACAAACTAGAAAGTTAAAATGACCGATCTCATAAAACACTACTCACCCTTTCTCCATAAGAGGACGACCAAGAGACAGAAAACGGAGCCTGAAGGTGTCATCCTGCTGAAATGGACGTGTTGAATGAAAAGCACCTTGATGCTTACTGAACTCCACAGAGACAAGGCTGTGCTGATTGGTCTCATGATCTCATGATCACAGCTGCCTATAGTGTCACTTTAGGTCTTAAAGAAGACAAACATGGAGAGAACAAAGCTGAAGACCTGACAGGATCCTTCTGACCAAAATCACAAAGAAGCGCCTGCTTCAGTCAGACACATCAAAGCTCACCTTGCTTTGCTTAATGTACATGACAAGAACTTTTGCAGATACAATAAAACCCCATCTTTGTCACAAAACAGAGCAGCAACTATCATTCATCAGTATTAGCTCTACAAGCTAGTAAACAAGATCAAATAAGGAGCATGGTATACTTAAAGCACCAAATGTTTTTTTATTATTATTATTCAGAAATTTCAGATAACAGTCTGCAAAAATTTTACTCAAGTAAGACCAGCACTGTTACTGTTATTTTTACTCAAGTAAAAGTAAATAGTTGCCCACCAAATGACTCAAGTAAGAGTAAAAATGTATTTGGTAAAAAGGCTATTCAAGTACAAAACAAGTGATCAATCATCAATCATTTAATATTTAAAAATTACATAATCAAGATGGACAAAAATATAAAGTTAAGTGGAAAATAAAGTTAAGGACCAAACAGACAATAATTCATATAACTAACAAAATATAACAAAATCAGGCAAAATAATTTTTTTTTCCAAATCAGTTTCTTTCAATATAAAACTTTTATGTGAAACTAACTGTGTGTGTCTTTGTCTGGTGAATCTTTGGTTAAAACATATTTGTTTTTCATTCAGTGGGTAGAGAATCCAGAAGTTTTACTCAAGTAGAAATACGTCATATTTAAATTACTCAAGTAAAAGTTAAAAACACAGAGAAGTAAAAATACTCCTACAAGTATTTTATTTTATTTTACTTTTTCAAAAAAGTTACTTAAGAAAATGTAACTGAGTAATTGTAACTAGTTACTACCCAAATCTGGTCCCATTTATGCTGAGACACTGTGGTCATTCAAAAAAAAAAAAAGAAAAAAAAATGCTGTTCCTGGATTGGCTGCTTTGTTAAACATCATCCAATAGCATGTCATGTAGCATTGTACCACTTGAGTATCAGTATGCCACGCTGTATTTTCTTTTCTTTTGAATATTTTTGATATTCAAAAGAAATACTCAAAACATCTGTGGCCAGTCTGCCATGGATATTTTGGACATGTTGAAATAATTTGGAGTCATATTTCAATGAAATATTAACTAAAATTGAGCTGTGAAAAGGCAGAGGTTCCCTCTAGTTACTTGTTCTCCACCACACTTTCTTACCTACAAAGATTCAGTGGGATGAGTGATGGAACTTAGCGATAGATAGCATATATATTGCAGATATGCCTCACTGCTTTGGAATTTATATGAGTGTATCCAAATGTTGTGGCATAACTTCGGTATTATTCTAGATGGTCAGATAGTCTCTACATAGTGAGGTTACTCTCACAGTGTATATTTTACACCATTTATCCCTATAAATGGTAAAGTGCATGTCCACTGCACAAAATGAAAACAAAACTCTCCAGTCAAGCTTTCTGTGGTAACTTTATTTTAATAACACCTGTATCCTAATCTGCTGATAGTCAACAAGTCAATGAGAACATGATGATTGATTTTCTTTATACTGGTTCAGTAAAGATGAAAGAATCTGACTGAAGAGGCAAAAAATGCCTTTAGGTTACAGTATGTAGTTATATAAACCACTTGTTTATTTAACTACATAACATAATATTGTAAAAAAGATATATATGTATATTATTAAAGCCAGAATATTATATCAGCAAACCATTTTGTTTTTCTACAGCAGCGTTGGCCTTTAAGTATACAGGATACAATATAGATCATAAGACTTCCTGAGAGAAACCAAAGAAGACACAAAGAAGAGCCGAGCCGAGTGACAAACCCTGATCAAAGCACGCTGCGATCGATTCAGTTGATAACAGACCACAGGGGAAGCTGTGAACAGATTCTTACATCGCCGGGTTAGCATTAAGCTAAATGTTAGCTTAATCTTTCCTAGGTCAGATTTGTGTACAGACTGTTGAATGTAGACAAAAGCAACCGTCATCTGAAGGTGATGTAGTCATAAGCAGTTAAATCCGAAATTTTTTATTTCGATTTACAGTTATTGTAATCAAATGAGACATTAGTTTCTGCAAATAATAAAACAATGTGAATAAAATCTTTGCTTTTTTATTACAAATATCATGTAATAAAACAATTTAATCATTGGTTTTATGTACAATAAAACCATGTAATGTTGGCATTACAAATGTAAAAAAACTATGGAAAACTCCTTTTTGACATTACAGCATTCTTTCTCTTTTTACAATGGCTGACCAGGTTTTCTGGCTTGTTTTCACTGGTATTTAAAGATTTTTCTTTGTTGGTGAGTTCTGATTCTTTAAGGTTGGAAAACTTTACCCTCACTGAAAAATTTAGATTCTCTACCAGATTGACTAGATTATTTCTAATCCAAAATAACAAGTTGGTAAAAGTAAAAAGAAAAAGATTTACACCTAAATTTGCCAATAGATCATTTTAGGGTTAGTTGCATTATCTTAATAATTTTACAGCATTTAATCATTGAAGGAAGTATTGGTGTATAACAGCTGTATGCAGTTGTTCATTCTTAGTTTTTGATGGCATCTGTGTTGCACTTTAAAGCTCTAGTGATAAAAATAGAATCACACTCAGACTTCCTGTTAGTACCATTCTGAATGCACGTGTTTAAGAAAAAGATGTGCTGAATGCCCATTTTTACACTGTTAACCACAGACAGACAGCAGGGCTTTGAGACTGTTGTGTAAAAGCAACACCACCAGAATAGACGGTTTCTGAAATCTAGCACACCTCATAATTTCACCTCAATACGAATTTGCTTGTGTCAAGTAAATATTTTACATGTTATTTCTGGTGGGTCTTCTTGTCAATGTGACACTGCATCTGAAATCTTAAAAGACAAAAATTATCAATAGCAGGAACAATAACTTAGCAAATTACCAATACCAACCTTCGTGGTTGGTTTGTTTTCTCAGTTTTCCAAGATAGTAAAGTTAGTCTGACTCTGGCACACATAATGAACAGACGCAGTTTACTTAGAAATGTTGTTACATTATCAACTTTTCAATGCAAGATTTTCGTTTCTGTGACTGTTCACAACCCGTATTTGCTGTCATACGGAAACTCAGATTCCACAAGTCTCCTCTCCAACAGACCAGAAGTATCAGAATTTGTCAAATGTCGAATTTCTTCCAGATAATTCTCTCTTAGATTCTTTTATTTGAGTCTTATCAAATGGGAAGCAGTTTATATTTTTGTGAATAGTATTCCTCAGAAGCTTTGATTTTTTTTTTTTTTTTTACCTCAATATTCTAAATATAATCTGTCTTCTGACACACAACCCAGCATGTTGGTTCTTGAAAGATGGATGTTTGGTTATGGGTTGTACATTTTGAACAAATGTTCTTTCCTTTACATAGACATTTTGATTTTAGAATTCACTGTAGTGTAGTTGTCTTTTAGTGGCTTTTTAAACAAGCCTGGGTTGTTTTAGCTCATTTTGAACTACTAGAGATGCTAAAACAGAAATAAACATTAAGCATGCACATAAATTTGGACAGTGGATGTCCTATGTATATAAAGTGTCCATTTTTCTCCCTGTCTCATACCTCCAGTATTATTCCTCATCACTTGGTTTTATGTACAAAGCATAGCCAGCGAAATCAAAAGTGAAGCAGGAGTCTTCTTGGGGGCTGACGTGGGGCTTCCTGTGTTCGAGTTTCCATCAGTGGAAACTTCTGCTGTTTAGGTCATACCACCTTCACCACAGCAGTGGAGGGACACCATTATACACTAAAAGGTGTAATCTGCTGGGCTAAAGATGATTGCAATAATCTTCAGTGTCTGTATTTGTTTCCATAGTCATCCTTAGTAAGACTCATATACTTATACATATATACACACATGAACAAAATTGCTGCTACTCCTCAGTTAATAACTGAAAAGCTCACAATGATCAGTGAAACAAACATGGTTGCACATAATCATTTTAAAAATAAACTAATGACAAACATGAGGGTACCTCTAGAATCAATTGAAAATAATTCAAAAATAGGGGCCTGTTAAACTAATGTGTGTCCTCTCATTAGCATTACAGTCTGCCTAGTTAATGGGTGACAAGTAGTCACTGTGCTGTTTGGTGACATCATGTTTACCACACTGAACACAGACCACAGGAAGCCAAGGAAAGAGTTGAGCCAAGAGATTAGGAAGAACATTGTGCATCTCCTGTGACAACAGTTGTCCATATGACTGACATGTTTAAGGTCCACAGAACTGTGGCCAACCTCTATGGTTGCAGGAGGAAGATTGATAACAAATTAAAGAGAAGCATGATTCGAATGGTAACTGAAGAGCCCAGAACAACTTCCAAAGAAATGAAAGGTGAACTCCAAAGTCAAGGAACATGAGTACCAGATGGCAGCATTCATCACTGTTAGTAAGAGTGGACTTCATCGGAGACTACCAAGGAGGAAAGCAAAGTATACAAAGGTGAGAGTAGAATTGGCCACAATGCACAGTGACAAAGTCCCTTGTATGTTTTGCTCTTTACCAAGAACCAATGATCCTTTAGATGCTTGGCAAAGGTAACCTTAAGAGTGGATGGCGCCACAACGGACAATATGAAGGAGAAGGTTGGAGACCAAAATCAAGACAATAGGGAAAGAGGTAATTGTCAGAATTCCAGAAAGGTGCATCCAGACATGCAAACAAATGGCACATAACCTGTTTCTCCACAGCATGGAAGCTCCTGTCAGGCATCACTCCTTGGACTTCCGTCCATCTGAGGACTTTGTATTGACTTCCATTCACCTTAGTAACTGCATTTATGCGGAATCCAAACATTTTCCCCTAACCCTGATCATTACCAATCTATTCCAAACTCTAACCTTAACCAAAAAGTAATTCACACCATACCTCTGATTAGCAGAGCTCAGTGCAACTTCAAAACAAATAGAGGACTAGTAAAATGTGCTCATTTTCCACAAATGACCTCCCTTTATTGGTGAAAATGGTGAAAGTGATTCTCTATATGCAGTATACACAAGTATATGCTGTGTGTGTAATGATGTGAAATGTGATGTTAAGAAACAACATTCTTGGGCCACTTCTGTTCTTTGACCTCTGTGGTCTGAATGTACAGGCTGTGGTAAGTATGCTAAAGTTGTTGACTAAGTGTAGACGAAGCTTAAGAGGCAAACAGTTTTCTCACCTAAACCCAAACTTCCTGAGTTTTGCAAAGAGACAACAGGTACAGACCCACATCAGTGTTTCTCGGAAAAAGTCAAGTCTAAAATGTGAAATTAACCCTATCATTCTTTGGCTGTGTTTTTTTTTTTCTACATAGTGGCAGCTATGCAAACTTCTTGGAGAAAGATCCCTGGTCAGGATTTGAACACACAACATTCTTGCTGCAAGGCAATGGCACTAACAATTCCCTACTGTGTAACCCTGATGGGGAGAAGAAGGTGATTTAGTTTAATTAAAAGCATAGATGCAGAAAGAAAAAAGTATCTTAACCGTGTCAAGAAGCTCATACTACGCTTGTACAAATATCTATCAGCAGTACCAGTGATTCTCACTGGTCTTTTAGGGTTATGTGAAGACAGAAGTACAAGTCAGAGTTGTTGGCGTAAAGCAGCAAAGCAGCAGGAACAAATAAGTTGCATCAAAGCTACGACCACGTATACATCCTGTCAGGACGGAGGAGAGGTGGAGCCGACAAAACCACTGAGGCTGTGGTCGATGTGAAAGGCCTGGACCGTAGCGGGAGCACAGCAAAGACAAATGCTTTTCTGGTTTCTGTTTTTGTAAACCACCTGTAACACTCAAATGACATTGCTCTCTTCTTGAGGCGACAAGTTTAAAGTTGAGGAAAGTATGTGAGCTTCAAAGCTCTGAACAAGATGCCATTTTATGAAACTTAAACCCCTTTTTTGTCACTTGATCACAGTGTCCTTTTTGTAAATTCTATGTTTTAAAACAACAGTTATCTGTGTGCATTATTTATTTTAAAATACAATGTTGGTGCAAACTTCTTAGTCGGGTGGCCAAACCTATGCGATGTAGGATCACTTCATCCAGTAGCGTTCTGATCACTAAATGTTTGCCAGAGTGAATTCTCCAAAAAGCTGGTGAAATGCTGCCCTCTGCTGGCCAGAGTCTTAACTGAACAAAATTGTTTATTTTTTTCACCTGAATTGGAAAACGTAACAAAACAGACAATACGAGCCTTTAAGAAGTGTTTAGGTTGACATATTTTTACAGAGCCTTGCAAAAGTATTCAAACGGCATACACCTTTTTTCATTAGGTTATGTGCAGATTGATCCCATTCTTCTTTGTAAAATAGCTTACAGTCACATTACATACAAAGGGTCTGTTAATAAATCTTCAACTCTCACTATTGATTGTCAATTTGATTTAGATTTCAACTTTGGCTGGCCCATGGTAATAATTATTTTTGCTTTGAATTCCCACAACTTTAAATAATATAAATCTAACACTGACAGAGAGCCTTCGTTTTATAGTTGATGTACACCAGGGAGTCAGCTGAGTAATGTTTAGTTGTTTATTGTTTTATTGCATAATTTCAGCCCTTCAAGCAAGTCATTCCCGTAAACTATTATCATTTCAGAGTATGAAGAACTACTTTCATATTAGTTTGTTGAACATCTTATTGTCCTGCGGTCTGTTCAACCAACTGCTATAGACTTGTTTATGTCCAGGAGTCGGCCAAAAACCAGGTTCAATTTGTTTTAGCAGGCCAACAGCTTATTGCTGCTTTCATATTGCAGTTTAATATGTAACTTAACCCCCAGTGTTTTTTGTTAAATTGCTTACAGTTGGCTTATCAGTCTCACTGTTCTTATTGTTAGTTTCAGTCAAGGAACTGGTTGAGCAATTCTTTCCACCACTTGCCTGATTCCCAAGAACACTATGTCAACATCCATAAAAGTCATACATTTATGATGAGATTTATCAGATTATATTATCTCAGAATCATGATGTTTGTCCTTGGAGGATTTTGGTATTTATAACGTCTGTTTACCGAATTACATCTCAAGTGTGTGAGAAAGAATAAATGGAAATAAAACTTGCAAAATATGAGTATGGTTATACTGTGTGCCTTAAATTTCTGTGCAACCAACCAACCTGCAAGCAATATATTTATAGATGAAACCGAAAGTTTACATACACTTTATTTTGTTTTAGGTCAGCTAGAATTACCAGATTTATTTCTATTTGCTAAATGCCACAATAACAAGAGAAAGAATAAGTTAAATTTATTTTTGAATTTCTTCAAAGCCCTTTAGTTTTTGGTAGCAACTCCTTTGAACGGCATAACTAGGGTCAAACATTTTGGGATTCCTTACAGGATCTTCTACCAATAGTTAGCTGGAGTTCTGGCCCATTCCTCCTGACAGAGCTAGTAGAACTGAGTCAGTTTGGTAGGCCACCTCACTCACACACACACCAGGTCTACAGACTGAGATCAGGGCTTTGTGATGGACACCAAAACATTGATCACTTTACGAACATTGTACATTTTAAAGACCCATTTATGCAGTTTTCATTTCCTGGTTAACGCCTTTAGACAGTCTTTGTCAACATAATGTCTTTCCTCATGATGTAATCTAGTTTATAAAGTGCACCATCTCCTCCTGAAGCAAACAGACCCTCAACATGATGCTTCCAGCCCTATATAATACAGTTGGTATGGGGTTCCCAGGTTTGCATGCGTGCCCCCTCTTCCTTCCAAATGTACCGATGGTCATCACGGCCAAACAGTTCCACTTTAGTTTCATCAGACCACAGAACACACCTCCAACAAATACAGGTCTTTGTCCCCGCTGTGTGCACTTGAAAAACTGTAATCAGTTTTTTTTGGGGGGGAAAGGGGGTTACCATTTTCTCTTTGGTTCTTTTGTTGTAATTGCTTCCTCTTTAACAAGCAATGTTTCAGCCCATGATTTTTCCCTGTGGACTTTTCTGAGTGGACATTGACATTCTCTTACCCCATCCAAGCCAGCGTCATCACAAAATCTTTGGCTTTTGTCCTGGAGTCAGTTTGTACAACATAGGTTTTTATCACTGTCAGTAGGCAAAACAGGAATGCAATGCAATACATTTGTACGAATAAGGAAAAAAAGAACGTGGCTCAAATGCATAAAAGTAAGCACAAAATATATACAATTTTTTTTAAAGAAAGTTTTATTAACATATGTAAAAACCAAAACATAACATTACAATGCAAATTTCTAATATCTAAGAAGTATACAGCTTAACCTAAAATCTACATTTTGTACCAATTCAGTTATTTTTTAACACTCATTTCCTAATCACTGCAACTCATCTTTGGATCTTCCAGATTTAAAGATTGCAGAAAGTATTAATTTTACTGCCTGTCTTAAAAATGCAGTACTTCCTTACTAGACTGTTAACACTGACCGACAAAACCAGTTAAGCACCAAATGAAGGATTTAGAAAGGATGCTTCTATAAACAATTCAGTAAGCTGTAAAATGATCTGGAATATCCATGCAGTAAATAAAAAGTGATTTCATATGATCAAATTCCAAACAAAGGTGCATTCTTTTACAACACCTTAAATCAGGGGTCACCAACTCCAGTCCTCAAGGGCTACCATCCTGGAACTTTTAGATTAGATTCACTTCTGCTCCAAAATGTCTGAATTCCCTCACCAGCATTCATTCCTCTGTGCAATAGGCTGGAAACGAGCAGTTTATTTGATCCAGGTGTGTTTGAGCAGAGGCGCATCTAAAGTTACAGGATGGTAGCCCTGGAGGACTGGAGTTGGTGACCCCTGCCTTAAATGATGGAGTCATGGGTCAAGGGAGATGATGCAGGAAGTTACAATAATGACAGAGAATACTTAACGTCAAATGAGCCATTTGACTTTAAATTGAGTTTAATGGCGGATGGCATTGTGAAATTACATAAAGCCAGGTGCCAAAAATTATGTAACTGTACAGCAGGAGAACCTTACAAATGTAAGGTACTGAATGCTGGCAAAAATAGGGTGCACCAAGGTCTCCTCCTGTCGTAAGGAATGATGCAGAATATTGGCAGCCGGTTTTATGAGAAACCAAAATGGAACCCCAATCAAACTCCTGCCAAACGATCCATCTAAATTTAGTCACTGTTTTGACCATCACATGGTCAGATTACTGGTGTATTACATTTCGGTTGTAATAGTAGCACCTGTACTCAAATACACGAGTATACACAAGTATGCTCAAGTTCCGATAGAAGATGACCTTCATTATTAAATTGTGCTCAACTAGTTTTGCCAGTGAGTAAATATAAATAAAAAATAAAGTAATTTGTTATATCAAATTACCAGGTTGATATCATGGACTGATATCAACCCGTATGACTGATCATAACTAGCAAAACTGACATAACCTAAACACAAGGCTGTATTGGTAAGTTGTCTTACCTGTTCATCATGAGGGTGCTCAGCTGCCTTTGGTGTAATCCTGAACCCGCATGCAAATAAATTAGCCTCTGCTATTAAATGTTCACTGCCTCTTCGTTCCTTTGTTGTTTTTTTGGGGGCGTTTCAAATAGCAGCATTTTGGCATAGACAGAAGGGGTAAGTTGGGCATTTTGCAGATGGAAAGAGTAAACTTTGGGATCTCACAAGAAAGACGGCACATTCTTTATCTAACACACCGACGTTGACAAGGTTATTTGTAACGCCAACAAGTAAGACAGTGCCTATAAAACGTATTTACCCCTACGATGTTTTATCCTTTTGGTTGTTTTTAAAAATCAATCCTGATCAAAGTTGTTTTTTTTTTTTCTTTTTAGACAAAAACTTAGCAAATAACCTCCCCCCAGCCCCATTCATCCATTAGAAATTGACGACATAAATCTGCTTTACATAGAAACAAAAGATTTACAGTATTGTTTGAGAATTTAGTGTTTTACTGACATGACGGAACAAACGTGCAGACTACAATTCTGTTCGAGGGCCAAAGTTTTGACGTTATTATGTTGCAGGCATAATTTAGGTTTGTCAGACTCACATAAATCAAAATCATTTAAACGATGCAAAAAAATAAAGAAACTGAAACATACGATGCGTTTACTCAGACGTCAAAACAATTAAAATACTACTAGTAGTATTATTCCCAAAAAAATGTAAAAGAAAGAAAACTCTCCCAAGTTAAAACAAAAAGAGACGTCGACGACGCCGGTGTGGTTCTTCTTGTAATCATCAAAGGACTACAAGACGCGCCAAGTCGCAGCGATGAAGAGATAGAGATGCGTGCATCAGGAGGCGCCGTGCCGCAACGCAGTCGGACAAAATTCCTGAAAAAGAGCAAATTACAAAATGAACTATCTGCAAATGTGGAATCAAAGCGCGCAGTTTCATCACAGTTTTTCCTGCCTTCTGAGGTCAGAACCTTAAAACCTGCCCGACAGTCAGAAATTTTACGTCATAGCTTTGAATGTCATATTAGGAATGTTCAAGCAAATGCACTGACTAGAATCCAAACCACTCAGACACAGAAGTCTGCCTCTACCTTTAGAGGTACGTAATGCATTTTAAACCGGGATGTGAAGACGACTTTATCTCTGATCTATGCTCACCTTCAATTGTCAATATGCATAACGTGCAGGTGGCGGAGGCAGCCTGCCTGCATAGGGGTCCATTGCGCGTGGAACGCCATATGCAGGGGCCCGGGAAACAGGAGAGAGTCGAGAGCGCTCATAAGCATAGCCGTTACTGGGCGGAGGGGGCAACGGTGCGTTAGGAGCCCTCCTGATTGGGCTGCGATCTCGTGCGTAGTATGATGAGGGGGGAGGCGGAGGGGGAGGAGGGAGGGGCCGACGCTCATAAGGATTAATCGGTGAGGTCAGAGGGCGGTCTCGAATGACAGATGAGGGCGGAGGCGGAGGAGGTGGGGGTATAGCACGTTGCTCTTCATAAGGAGATCGGGCATACTGACGAGCTCGGTATTTCTCGTAATAATCTACTACACTGTATCGCTCCCTTTCGCTGTCATAGGGCCGCTCTAGATAAACTGACCGCCTCGGGGGAGGGGGTGGCAGAGGAGGACCTGGGTAACCAGGGGGCATGGGGCGAGCCCTCAGGTAGCCGGGTGGGGGAGGCTCAGGCCGCTCTCCTGGATAGTGTGGAGGCCAGTAGCCTCCCCTGTCAGGGGGAGGAGGTGGGTAGTCTTCACATTCTTCATACCTAGGTCGGCTCTTAGAAACCTGAACATGGATGTGTTTGTCTACAAAAAAAAAGATAAAGGACAGAGATTACATGGAGAGTTTGATTTTTGAAATACATTTTACTTTCTGGCCACTTCTAAATGTTTTTTCCTACCTTGAAACTCAGAGTTATCTAGTTCTTTCATAGCATCCATGGCCTCATCATAGTTGGGCATGTGCACAAAAGCAAAATTCTTGACAACAGCACACTCTGTGACCGTACCGTACTCTTCAAACAGAGCACGGAGTTCGTCATCAGCTCCTTTTTCTACATTGGCTACATGTAGTTTCACCGGGCCCTGGTTCTTCCCGTGACTGGCCTCGACGTTGATCGGTGTGCCGTGGAGCTTGTGCTGATGAAGGGTCCTGATGGCTTTGGTGGCAGCCTTACGGTCATCCATATGGACAAAGGCGAAGTTCTTGATGATGGCGCACTCAGTGACCATGCCGTGCTCCTCAAAGAGCTCCTTGATTTCATCCTCGGTAGCTTCTTGAGGAAGGTTCCCCACAAAAATCTTCACCATTGCTGAGAATCTGTTTAGAAGCAAAACAGGATAGGAAAGTTATGTAAACTGAGGACAGAAAATACAACAGTTTCCCTGCAACTTAACACAGTAAATCAACCTTTCTCCAAATCCGAACATTAGCACTTCCAGAGCCAGGCTAAGGTGTGGAAAATGCTGGCTGAAACCCAGAGATCATAGTCTGGATACGAAACCAGCAGACTGCTCTCTGTACTACGTGAGGGTGAGGAAGGGATCCGACATATTATTTCAGTTAAGATTTTACTGGTTTCGTTTTTAGACCACCATTAGCGTAAGTATTGTAACTATATATTGTCTATTTGGCGTTTGTCATCTGATGTGTGATTAATTGGAGCATAACGGTGGAGTTGCGTGCGCATTTACTGCGCTTGTTAAAATCTAACCGACATCTATACTTTAATTTCTTTACTTCCTCAACAGTTAGCTGCTACTCCTCTATTTAAACTACAATATCTAGATTAATAACTTGATCGCGCATTTTCTTTAGGCGTTCTCTATGAACTGCAGGCTAAATGCGTCAGAAGCCCGAGCCACCATCAGGCAAATATCTTTATTTTTAAGCAACAGCCTTTGTTCTATATGGATTTTTATATTGCTGCACAGTGTTGTACATATTTTTTTACACCAGGGGACACAAGGAGAGGAGGAAAAAAAAATTAATACACACATTGCGTAGACGTGCATATTAAACTTGCCAAGAACATGGTTTTCACTGCTAATTACGTCGTATTAAGATCTGAAGAGTCTGGCGTGATGCCGCGTGAACTCTACTGCTTTTTCTATTGATAAGCAGTTTTCATTAAAGGCCAGTCAGCTTTAATGATTATCGCGTTTATTTCGGAAACGTAAAATCCTGAACAATAACTTGAGCCTCCCACAGCTTTACTTTAGGTTAGCCATTAAATGTAACAATTCTTACAACAAGAAAAGACGAACAAACGCTCAAAAGGAGAAACTATTGATTCGAAAACGCTAAATAAAACATAATGCAGGTATACAAGAACATATATTTTCAGTACCTTAGTACTAAACGGTCCAAACAGCCAAGCTTATCTCACGAGGTATTCTCCTCACAACTTCCGTCAAAATTGACGACTTCCGCTTCTTCCACACAACAATGTGAAGCACGCCGCGCGCTGTTGTGGAGGGTAAACGAATCTACTTTATTCATAAAAGCGACAGAAATTATGCATTAAAAATATTATAAATCACACCTTCAACCTAGTATAAGTAAACGTATAATTTTATAATTAAGGACAACGACACAGCATTTTTTTTTTATTTTGCTAATTCTAAATGTTTTATGCCAAAATTTCACTGTTGATTATCACTGGATCAATTTTTGTTCAAAAATTTGGAGCAGCCTGTTGTAGCTTATCAAACAGGCAGGATAAATCCATTGTTTCTTTCCAAGGTTATATTGAAACTTTACAGAATAACAGATATGAGAACAAAATGTTAGGCAAAACCCACAACAAACAAGCACAGACTCTTTTTTTTTCTTTTTTTTTTTAGAAAAAAGAAAAAAAAAAAGAAAAAGCACAGTATGTTTGAGCCCGCCATTACCTTAACATCCAAATTGTTTTAGCCAAAGGTGGAAGGTTGAAAATTTGGCATTTGCTTTGAAGCTTTATAACTGAGTCGACCCTGAACTGCTCTTTATTATATCAAAGGTAACTGGCGTAGGGGTGCTGAGGCGCAGGGGCAAATCACGAACCACGTGTTGAGTCCTTGGTCGTAGGTTCGATTCCCGGCCTGGTGACATTTGTCGCATGTCTTCCCCCTCTCTCGTTACCCTCTTTCCTGTCAAACTACTTTCAAATAAAGGCCACAAGAGCCAACAAAATCTTTAAAAAAAAAAAAAGGTAATTGGAGTCACATGTGAAGTTTAACTTCTGAAGTTCAATCCAGATGCTGAATAGACTTTAAAATAACCGCAAACAAACAATGCCCTCAAACATTGGTGAAGTTGTTTGTTTTGCAGCTTGATTTATGTGGAAGATGAACAGTTATCCATTAACACACCTGGGTTAATGGATAACAATTAACTTTCACAAGGTTCTCCTCCGATAAGCACTGAAGGCTGAACAATTGTGAAACTATGCAGAGATTTTCCCATTGTTAAAGGCTCCTCCAGGACAAACCAGAGCGATCATGTTACAATAAGGCCATGTACGGTAATAAAAGTTTGCTTGAAATAAAACAAACATTCTGCCCACAAAAAAACATGGTAGTGAAAAAATGAGAAAGTAGTAGGGTATTTAATAACAATAACTGTAGTTCAGTTATTCTTTGTCTTATGATGCAGTAAAAGATCCAAAAATACATATCTTAAGTAAGAAACATTTATTTATATAACATCTCCTACAGGTCAGAAACCACAAAGTCTTTTCAAAATATGACATAAAAACTGCTGGTAGGTTGACAGAGTATTAAATCACCCAAGTGAGCCTTTCAAATTTAACCTTCCAATTTTTTCATGTTGGTTGACACATAGAAATTCTCAACAACGCTATATTCAAGCTTAAAAATGTTGAAAAATAGTTTCTGTTTACTACTGCATAATTTCAAGCAAAAATACCTAATACTGCAATTTTCAAATTTACACTTGAAAGCAGCAGGTCACGGGGTTCAGGGAGGGGAGAGAATGACGAAAGATTGCAGAGCAGTCAGGAAGAGCCTTTCCTGTTTCATAAGGAGAAGCAGCGATGTTGCCCACTTTGTCCTCAGTTCGTAGTTGATCACTTTCTTTTCTGTGCGAGGGCAGACAAAAACAAAAACTTTCACTTTGAAACATTTAGCTTTCAGGTAAGACTGGACTTTCCTTCGTTGTGACTTGTTTGTATCACATTTCTTTGCTGAGGAAACCACCTCAGCTCAAGTTATCTCTGTGGCTTTGAATGCTTTCTTTAAGTTTTCTCCTCTAGCATTTTATTACTTCTAATCTCTCAACAGATTTCATCAGGATCTTTTCATCCATGACAAACGTGTCTCAGACAATGGAGACAGAGGAGGACCTCCTCACTTTACTCCACATCAAGTTTTACCACCCACAGCAACACTGTAAAGGTTTTTACGGCTTGCTTCCCTTGGGGACCAGGAGCAGACACTCTGCCGATGATCCTCTCAGGCTGGGCCGCGACGCCCAGGCCTGCACCTACTCCTTGGCTGACCCCAAGGTGTCCCGCAAACAGCTGGCCCTAAGCGCCTATCGTACACCCCAGAGCCCGGACATGCTGTTCTCCATCCAGAACCTGAGCCAGAGAGGGCAACTGTCAGTGAATGGATCGTCGCTGGGTTACCTGGAGAGAATGGACCTTCCAGACAAGGCTCTGATCCGGTTCTTAGAGTATGAGATGCTCATCGTTCGGGAGTCTGGAGAGGCAAAGACCAGTTTTGAGGTGGACATGGAGGTGCTGACAGTGCCTCCCTCCAGGGAGACATGCACCTGTGTGCCTGGAAGGGCATCAGTCATGGACACGGGTATGGTGGACCAAAACACAGCTGGGTTAAGAGAACTTGGACCTCTGGAAACTGATGAGACACTCATCTATTACAAATGATCAACAGACTGAGCCGGACAAAGCATCAAGGCATTGCTGTCCATTTGTTACAGTAAAGTTGAATTAGGTAATGATATTCATAATCTATTGTGAAATCATTAAATCCTTTTATACTTTGACTTTTGCAAATAGATAAAATACAGCTGGACCCTTAAATGTCTGCTTTCATTTTTGTAAATATGAATATTGTGGTGTTTCAATGTCATTTACTTCTGAATCATAGGTTTAAGCAATAAACTACTTTTTTACAGCATCTTTTGTCCGATATTTGTAAATTATGTTCCTGTTATAGATCCAGTTTTGAAACTTGACAGAAAAGCTGTCACCACCAGCCCCTCCTCTGAGTGTTTTAACATTGAAATCCATAAGTCACATGGCAATACTGCAACTGACGGGTCCTGTGGGGTCAAATGTAAGCCCTCTGACCTATTAGGTCAGTCTGAGAGTCCCTCAGACCATGAAGACACAAATGCTTCACTTCCAACTTACATAACATGGAGGCTTAAAAGAGCGACTCTACGGGAGGCACAAGGCTATCTGCCGGGAAAACCATCTGAAACCTGAATCCACTGAAAGGATAAGGGTGATATGGCCAAAGAGCGTGTGAAAAAGCTGTCTTTATAAGGCTTGCAGAATGTTGGACAATAATCAACTGTTCCATACAGAAGCTCAGAGCAATGCTGCCTGTACAGCTTGACTTTGAACAAAAGAACTAGTAACTATCTTGTATTTCCTTCACGCTATAAGTTTCTGGCTCTTGACCAGGTAAACATTGGAAAGCATGTGGTGTGTTTTTTTATGGGGAAATAGCTTCATTGTTGGGTTACCAAAGACAAAAGGTAAAGTTAGACAGTCTGAAGAGACAGTCTGTGAATCTAGCTTGAACTGCCATGTCTTTCAGACTGAACTCGGCAACTATAGTTTGCACTGGTTAAGTTGGACAACAAACATCCTTGTGCTGTATGAAGAGATGCTACAGGATGGAAGCTTTTTTTCACCACAACTTAAGAGTCCACCTACAGTCCTATATTGGTAACTACATCAAAATCCTGTTTAAAATGTCAATCATTTAAAATATGACTTTTAAAAAGATACATTTTCCAAAATTCTGTTAAATTGACTTTCCCAATATACCTTTAATATTGTCAAATTAAAATTTAAAATTGTTCAAAATAGCTACTGATTCTTGAGTGTTTGTTTTAAAAAAATATAAATTTTTCAAAATGAGTAATGCCTGCCTCGTCATTTCCCAAGCAGAAAAATATCTCAATTTCAAAGCTTGAAATGTATGAAGCCAAGAAGTACAACCATGGTTTTCACATGACATAAGAACGCAAAGTCAATTCTGTGGGTAAAAATACTTTAATTATGTAAATCAGAATTATAAAAAGACAAAAACTGGAATCACTGTACATTTTTGAAAGTTCTTTTTTTTGTATTGCAAATACCACTTCCAAAAATTACATTAACACATGCAAACAAAAATGTTATATTCTTACAAGTGCAAATACAGATTTTTATTCAAGTTCTTCATGCTAACTGGAAGAAAATATTAAGCTCCAAAGTAAACGTCCCCTAAAAGAATCCTATTTCCATACTGTCTTTATTCTAGCCTGAAAATTAGAAGTAATCTTTTTATTTACTGAAAAGACTTTACTAGCAACTTCATTTTACAGATGGATGACAAAACCAAATCTGATGTTGTGGGTATTTGTAAAAGATCAGTTCCAAGGCATTTTGCCATCAAATCGAATTTCCAGCGTTATTAGAAACCACATTTTATGAAATATATTCTATTTCCTGACAACGTGATGTACAACACTGCCAAAAACAGCTACGTTACCAATGGCATGTCGACAATCTCAATCTGAACATGCATAAGGGCCTTTGGACCATATCATTCCAAAAGTATTTTGTAAGGAGCACTCAAAGCTGTGATTAAAAAAAAAATTACTACACTGCTGGTAATGCCTTCTAGTGCAACTTCTAAACGTACTTCAGGCTGAACTTCATTGTTTTTACTGCTGAACACTTCAGCAATCAGAACCATGACTACCATGACGGTGCCACTATTTCTTCTGGTGGCCCTTTTAGTTCTACCAGCTTGTTAGAAATCAAATCATTTACATGATTATCTCTTCCCATCCAAACTGGACCATTTCCCATTTCCTCTGGGTTATTAAAGTTTGTGACTGAGTATATCAAACTATTCCCTGGAATGTGTTTAACTGTGACATCTTCTAATAATCCTCAACTTGGTAAGTCAGAAAGCAGAGGTTCATACAAAAACAGGATTAGCAGAAGCTTTTTCAGGTGTCAGAACTGTACTTAGCACTACAAAACACATTCAATCATAGAGGAGCTGATTCACTAGACCCACAAACTGCAGACTGATAATGTCCACTTTGTACGTTTTATCACAAGGGTTCTCGTGTTCTATGTGTATACATAAAGGTCATGAATTCAACCCTTTTTCATTACAAACTTCAGGTGTGTCCATAATGAACCAATCACAGAGATGTGGACAGTCCTAACTTCATGGCTGGCATAGACCAAGTTTTACAGTTTTTGGTGAAACTTAAAAGGCTGTGCTGGTAAACCGATACAATGAAACTAGATGTTGGGTTAGTTACGTGTGCAAAGCGGTGTACAAACTACCTTTAAAAACAATGAATTTAGTTTTGGTAAAAGACAATGTATACTGCAATGTGCCAAAGAGTGTCTTTAGAGACCAAGACTAGTTTGTTTCAGTTTTCTAGGATTAATCCTGTTGGAACTTTTCTCTGAAGCACAACACAGCTAAGTGCTATGTGCTGCCTTTACAGCACATAGCCTTTACAGCCAGCACATAGCACTTGACCACTGACTACACAGTGGTTCCATGCTACAAAGGTCATTTTGGAGAATGTCTGCTAACTTATTTGGCCATATAAGTCAGACTTGAGTCGAGTCAGGCCAGTTGCAAGAGAGGAAATCATCCATATGATGAGTGTGAAATTCCTAATACTTCCTAGATCTAATTGGAGCCTTTGACTAAATACACAGTGCTAATACATAAAAATCACAATTGCTTGAGTGTATTTTTTTTTTCCATGTCTCTACCCAACTACCATTCAGTGACTTCCTTTTATCAAACAAAGAACATGGAGGCCGTATTTACATCGTTTTGCATATTACAATAAGGTCATGTCAAGAGAGGTGCCAGATATTCCAAGAGGTAGTTAACTGATTTGGAATGTGCTTATTCATAATTTTGAATTTTTTGTGCATACACTATATTTTTAAACATATATATTTTTAAACATTTTTAAACATATAGTGTATGAGGCCCAACAAGAACACTGATGTTGATTCATATCATATAGTACACAAATCATTCAATGTCCGATCTACTGATGCTGGTATCACCTGTATGGAGTAGATATGTCTTGGGGTGGGGAATAACACTTGTTCGATATCTCGTTTTTTGTCACCCATCTGCGAAGCTGTACTACATTAATAGTAAAAACTCCTAAAGTGTAAAACTTCATTATTCAGTTTCATTCCTACAACATGAAGTCCTCGATTCCTAAAACTGATGATCTACAAAAGCAGTAAAAGCATAAACAGGTGACATCTTTCTGGTGTCAGTAATCCCTTGACTTACCTGCTGACTGTGAAGCTCCCCTACAGCCTTTGGATGTTAGTCCTGGCCCCAGGTCAACAGAGGTTTTGGCTTGGAAATCTTTGCACTAGGAAGAACTTTATGAGTTGACCCTATTTAAATTTTGATACTAAGTGGGTAAAGTCGAGTGGTACGCTGGTAAAAACTATGATCTCACAAGATCCGACAAGACGTTCTTTAATCAACGTAACGATTTACATGGTTGTGATTCGTTTGTTTCTATTGAGGAAAAGATTATTAAAAACAGCAAATAATTACAAACGGTTACAGAGGTGAAAAGGTGTTGCGCAGTGAGCATCGAGATCACATTTACTAATCAAAAATTAGTTTACCAAAAGGGAAAATTTAACAGATCTTGCAAACGCACAGTATTAATTGCGTTATTAAATGGGCAGTTACTAAGTTACTAACTTACATGTTATCCATTTACGTTTCACAGCAACGCCACAGAAGTTTGAATTTTGATGGAGAGAATTTACATGATTAATCACACGTGCAGGTTGGGGAGTAAACTAAAGCCGCCTTTAAAGGAATGCGGAGGTTATTTAGCTTTCTAAGGTCACACACAGTTTTACGCTTAATAAAACGAAAAGGTTGTTTTAAAAAAAAGAGACGCCCCATTCAGATGTTTGCCAGTAAGTATTTTACAGTACAATTCAATACTAAAACAGTCAGAAGAAGGAAAAAACATATTCTAATCACTAAAACCAAACAAACAGCCATTGACGTAAAGAATTCAGTTCCTTTTGAGTGTCGTAGAGGAACGAAACGCGCTCAGCCGCAGACAGGAAGAGGATAAAGTCACGTGAATCAGGAAGCGGCGACGCAGTCGGACAACAATCCTGAAAAAAGAGCAAATAAAACAAATGAACGATTTGCCTCCCAGACATTAACAGTACGTTTTCCATTACTGTTGTTCCCCAGTGTCCAGTACGAAGGCCCTTTTGTCAGTCAGCCTCCACACAGAACAATATTTTCTGGCGCGTCGAATCACAGTTTAAATATTTTACTAATAAAGTAATTTTATTCAAACAGTGATTTGTGAGACGAAAATTGCAGGTTTCGTCCAAGATTATCTAAAGCTGCCTCTGCCTTTAGAGGGACGAAGTGGAGAGCGAGAAAATGTATTCTTTTTTTTTTTTAACTCTGTCCTAATCTCACCTTCAAAATGCTGACGTGTCGCATTAGTATGCGTAGCGTGCAGGTGGTGGCGGAGGCAGCCGGTCCGCATAGGGGTCCCTTGCACGTGGAACTGCGTATGGAGAGCGATCGTAGGCATAGCCGTTACTGGGCGGAGGGGGTAACGGTGCGTTAGGAGCCCTCCGGATTGGGCTGCGATCTCGGGCGTAGTACGATGAGGGGGGAGGCGGAGGGGGTGGAGGGAGGGGCCGACGCTCATATGGATTAAGCGGTGAGGTCATAAGGCGGTCTCGAACGACAGAAGAGGGCGGAGGCGGAGGAGGTGGGGGTATAGCACGATGCTCTTCATAGGGAGACATGGCATACGGACGAGCTCGGTATTTCTCGTAGTAATCTACTACACTGTATCGCTCCCTTTCGCTGTCATAGGGCCGCTCAGGATAAGCCGCCCTCCTGGGGGGAGGGGGTGGCAGAGGAGGACCTGGGTAACCAGGGGGCATGGGGCGAGCCCTCAGGTAGCCAGGTGGGGGAGGCTCAGGCCGCTCTCCTGGATAGTGTGGAGGCCAGTAGCCTCCCCTGTCAGGGGGAGGAGGTGGGTAGTCTTCACATTCTTCATACCTAGGTCGGCTCTTAGAAACCTGAACGTGGATGCGTTTGTCTACAAAAAAAACCCCCAAAAAGATTAGTCCATTTCAGTTTGAAAGAGCATTACTTCATTTCTCTCATATTACTCTCTTACCTTGAAACTCAGAATTATCAAGCCCTTTGATAGCATCCATGGCCTCATCATAGTTGGGCATGTGCACAAAAGCAAAATTCTTGACAACAGCACACTCTGTGACCGTACCGTACTCTTCAAACAGAGCACGGAGTTCGTCATCAGCTCCTTTTTCTACATTGGCTACATGTAGTTTCACCGGGCCCTGGTTCTTCCCATGACTGGCCTCGACGTTGATCGGTGTGCCGTGGAGCTTGTGCAGATGAAGGGTCCTGATGGCTTTGGTGGCAGCCTTACGGTCATCCATATGGACAAAGGCGAAGTTCTTGATGATGGCGCACTCGGTGACCGTGCCGTGCTCCTCGAAGAGCTCCTTGATCTCATCCTCGGTAGCTTCTCGGGGAAGGTTCCCCACAAAAATCTTCACCATTGCTGAGAATCTGTTTAATCAAACAAAACCAACAAGACAATCGCTAAATGGGAAGTAAAATGTAATGGAAACGGTAAATATGACATTAATATAAATGATGTACAATGATCGGCATTAACACAACAAATATGGAGCTAAAACAGTCTCATAATTCACAAATGCACACATCAAGATCCACACGTGTATTTTTGATGCCAACACAAAGATATCTTGATTTACAAGCTGCTTCTGGCCTGTGAGTTGCCTGCCTTTGTGTATGAATTTTGAGACTCTCCTCTCAATCCACAAACGTTTTTTTTAATATAAATGGTCTATCTGATTGGATGATCAACAACCAATCAGATAGCAGCCAATCAGCCAACCATATAAATGGACCTCTGTTTCAGTCAATCACATTAACCCATTCCAACAGCTGTAACCATGTCGAAGCTCACTTTAGACCTCAGCCTGGCTTCTAGCAGCAACAGAGGAGCGGTAAGTGAAATATCTATCAGATTGCATATTAAGCTTTGTATAAGTTTAAAAAAATCATTTTGTGTTTCTGAAAAGTGTGACTTAAGAGAATTATTTAAAGGACCAGAACTTTATAACAATTCATAATGTACAAAAGCTATAATAGGCCAAATTATCTTGGTCTGGAGAACAGCTTCCACGCCAATAATTACACATAAGCCTGAGCAGCTACCTCAATTTGGGGCAACAAACCCCCAAACCTGTTAAACGGCTACTTTAATCACAAGAAATTCAACTTTAAAAAAAGACACTAGCCTGACACTATTGGCATGCAGAAACACTACCATAGCTCACAGTTTACAGTCGCACACTTGGATCACTTAGATCGCTAGCTTGTGTTCATAGTTGCACAATTAAATCGCTTAACATTAATAATCATAACATGGGGATAAATAGCTCAATATGTTAAGATGGATATTTCACTTACCGATCCTCTGCTGCCAGAAGTCAGGCTGAGGTCTAAATCGTCTGTGCTTACACACGGCTACAGGTTACCCCAACCTGAGGGTCCGTTCATATGATTGACTGAAACAATGAAGCTATCTACTGGTTGCTGATCGTCCAGATGGACCATTTATTAAAGATAAATAAATAAAAAAGAAGACATTTGTGGATTGAGACGACAGGGGAGTCTAAAATTCACACACAAATGCAGCCCAGCTCACAGGCCAGAAGCAGCTTGTAAATCAAGACATATTTAATTTATGTTGGCATCAAAAATACAAGTGTGAATCTTGTTCTTTTCGTTTGTGGATCTCATTCTGTGCATTTGTGAATATCATTCTGTGCATTTGTGAATCTTGATCTATGCATTTGTGAATTATCAGACTGTTTTAGTTCCATAAGCTCGAGCTATTAGCTAGCACCTTGAACCCCGCAGCCTCACTAAGACGAAATGTCAAAGGACATTTCACGGGCCAGCTGAGTGCGTTTGCTCGACGCCAGACAAACAGCTAGTAATAATAGCATGTAATTATAGCAATTAATAATAGAAACCACAAAAAAAAAAACTTTACTCACGGATCCAAAGACGACCTGAATAGAATGAAATATATTTTGTGGAACGTTCTACCCACAACTTCCTGTTAACTACGTCAAGAGGAAGATGTCAGAAATGCAGCACCATACCGCCATCTAGAGTGCAGGATGTTAAAGTCCACTTTAAAGATGGCTAGCAGGGTGGTTCTGAAATTTCATGTATAACAAGGACCACATCAGTAAATTCCAGGTTTTACAAGTGCCTCCATCTTGAAAGATGACACAAACAGAAATAATTGAAATTTCTTAGATTGGTATTGCTTAAGAGGTTTAATTTGTATTCAAACCTGGACAGAGAAGTTAGCTGAAAGGTCTGTAAAAGTAATCATTTTCCATCACCTGGGGTAGCGCCACAAAGATTTGTAGCACACCAGCTCCAAACCATGAAGCTCTCTAAGGTTCAGAAGAGTAAATAAGTAAAAATAACACAATTAAAAGTTTGAAAAGATCTAGTTAAAGAGTAATATTAACAATTTGAATCTTGAAACATGACCTTAAGCTTAAACGGTTTATTAATGATAAAAACTAATTCAGCCATAATTAAGTAAAGTCAATAAAATGGGACATTGCCACCAGGTGTTTGCTAATTGCTGCTGGCTAGTCTGAAGGAGCTGAGTGAGGGAGGGTTGCGCTGTGTGGGAACCCTTCCTCACACAGAGCAGATGCTGGGAAACTGCTTCTCTGAGAAGGAGCTGTGTCTGAAGGCAGCTTTGGGTCCACCCAGGCATTTTGCACAGATGAATAGTTGCCATGGGAGATTAAAGGATTTCTCAAGCATACATGAAAGATTTGAGGCCGCAGGCCAGGTATGTTTTTGACGAGGGAATAACATTGTAACTTGATGTAGAGCTCAAAAAAGATGATTTTTACATGATACTGATTTACACTTGAAACAATGTTGTCATTCCAACATTTGGTTTCACAAGAACCATTTTGTTGAAACTTGCCACACTTTCTCAACTAGCAGAGAGGGTGTCATGTTTTCACTGCTTGAAAAACAAAACTGAAGTTGTACAACCAGTCGACAGCCCAGTTTTAGTTGTAGCCTGGGTAATTTAGATTTGTTTGCATTTTAACTATCTGTTGTCATTTTAGTCTTAGTCAATTTAATTTTCTGTTGTTTTATTTGAAAAAATATGAATTCCAAGAATAATGCCTGTTCAGGTGATCCAGTCTTTTTAAATGGCTAAAAATAGGATCTGATGGGATATCTGATTGGATATGATCTTATTATAATATTTTTTTATTAATTTGTTGACAAAAATATCAGTCATCACATCATAATTAACACCACTTTAATGTACTTTTTTTAGTTTTTATACTATTTCTAGTTATCTTCCAAAGATTGACAGTTGAACAAAATACTTCATAGTTGTGGTTGATGATGTAAACAGTATATAGCAGTCTGTTAATCAGTAACAGTTCATCTATACAGAAGTAGCTTCCAGAATAGCAAATGTGAAACCAAGACATGACTTCCTCCCTGTTTAAAGTTGCAACAAAAAGGAATTTCCAGTGCTCTGATGGTGCTTTCAAGGTCCTACTGTAAAAATGTGTTCTAGCAGAACACATAAGAAAAGTGTTTTTGGTTTGTTTTTGTTAGGTCACTAGACTCGGTCTCTAATGTCTTTACTAGACATGTGGATGTTTTATTTTACAGTCTTCTGATACAGACTTTTTTTTTTTTTCTCTCTCAGGTAATTTTAAAGCCTAACGTGGAAAACAATCCACCCCAGTCACTCATTTTTTACATCCCCAGAAACGGTGATACATGGACAACCTGTTTTACAAGGTTGTCCATGTGTCCAAACAGAATACGTTCCTACTATAAGTATCCCTTGCAGTAGGAAAAGCAGGAACTTCAGACTCGTATGTGAAAGCACCATGGCTACAAATGGGGCGTGTGAGATGACTCTGGAGACTACAAGAGAAATGTTTACAGAACTGTGGCAGGAACAAAGAGCCTGGAGTCATTGCCAGTAGCTACTCAGACAGCAAATATTTTCTTCTCTGCGAAAAGTGGGAGTCTGTCTACATCTTTATTTGAAGAAAAAGCTTCCAGGTAGGACAAAATATCTTGGTTTGACGATGAAAAGCACCCTACATTGTTTATATATAAACACTTTACAGTATTTCATGACTTCAAATCTCAACAGATTTTCTCAAGATCTCTTCATCCATGACAAACGTGTCTCAGAGAATGGAGACAGAGGAGGACCTCCTCACTTTACTCCACATCAAGTTTTACCACCCACAGCAACACTGTAAAGGTTTTTATGGCTTGCTTCCCTTGGGGACCAGGAGCAGACACTCTGCCGATGATCCTCTCAGGCTGGGCCGCGACGCCCAGGCCTGCACCTACTCCTTGGCTGACCCCAAGGTGTCCCGCAAACAGCTGGCCCTAAGCGCCTATTGTACACCCCAGAGCCCGGACATGCTGTTCTCCATCCAGAACCTGAGCCAGAGAGGGCAACTGTCAGTGAATGGATCGTCGCTGGGTTACCTGGAGAGAATGGACCTTCCAGACAAGGCTCTGATCCGGTTCTTAGAGTATGAGATGCTCATCGTTCGGGAGTCTGGAGAGGCAAAGACCAGTTTTGAGGTGGACATGGAGGTGCTGACAGTGCCTCCCTCCAGGGAGACATGCACCTGTGTGCCTGGAAGGGCACCAGTCATGGACACGGGTATGGTGGACCAAAACACAGCCTGGCCTGAAGAGACTGAAGAGACTCTCATCTGTTATTCTAACTGAAAATTACCAACAAACCGATATGGACTTTTTAAACAGCATGGTATGTCTGGGATGATATTCACTTTTTCTACTTGTATTGTATTGAGCCATATGTCATGAATATAAGAGTTAAAAATGTAGCAGATTAAACTCTTCCAGTTTCCATAAAATATTACCTACATCTAACTTGTATTCATTCCAAATCTTGTACAAATCACACATATTGCTCAGGGATTCCATACAGCACCTTGACCAACTCTTAAACTTGTTAAATCAAGTTTTTCTAGAGCTTTTAAGAGATAAAACCACATTCCTTATCTTTAGGCTCAGGTTAGTGAGCCTGTAGCCTCACTGTAATCTTTAGTGATGACCTTTAGAAAGCAACACAGTATCACTAGAGATGGGAGTAATTACATTACAGCTTTAGTTAACATACAAGAAAATGCACTGGAAGTTTTATTCTGAATAATTAACTTTGAATATCTAATTGTAAAATTCTATAACATTTCCTCCTGCATTTTAAAGTAAACCCCATTAGCTTTCAATCAATACAAAATTCTGCTTCTGAATATTTACTTTTCTTACAATACCTTTATTTAGCTAAAATAAAACCAATAAAATTGAGCAGCATAGAATGAAACTGACAAGAGGTGTCCGTTCCATTAATAGTACAAGCCAGTTATGTCTGGAATGTGTTCCACTGTGAAAAGCTGCTGAGCACAAAAACTAAGAATGCAAGCAACGTCCAGAAAGAGATGAACTTTAATAGTTTCCTTGATAAACAGATTTTACCAAAAGAGGAACTGGGAAAAAAGCAACTGTTCCACTTTTAGTCACACATGAGAATTACGGTAGCTTCAATTTCAGGAGGAAAACTGCCTTTGTGATCACATTACCAATTAGCACCACATCCAAAAACATTGACCAAAACAAATTCAATGAAATGTTACAGTTCAAAGTGGGTGAGGAAACTGTTTATATTAACATTTGAATATGAGGCTAAACTTTTTACACTGGTTATCACATTTTAAATGAGCAAGTTGTGTTTGTATTAACATCTTGTTAAAACTTTACAAGTGTTGATTTGTATTATTTCCAACTTCAAACATTTGTAGAAGAACTATTTTCTTGAAACGGGGACAAAATAAAATACAATTTTCAGTAATTAACATACAACAAAAAGCTAAGAAAATTCACAGTAGGAATCTTTGACACAAAGTGTGAGACATGATTTTTCTTTACAGTATGATGTCACAAGAGATTAAAAAACTTGTCTTCCACAGCCTTTCCCTGAACTCATCATTTTGCAAATAGGCGATGCAGGTTTTCTGGAAGCTTGGGGAAATTCCTTTCCAAATGGACCAAACTCCCACTGGACAAGCAGTTCTCCTGTTGAATCCAACCGGTTCAGTCAGGCATTTTATGTTTCTAAACAGCAGACATCATGTACAGTCATGTCTAAAAGTTTCAGCAGTGACACAAACACTGAAATCACTCGGTCTAGTTAGCCTAATGATTGCTATAAAAAGAAAACAAATAAATCACCTTCTCACATTTGCAAATAGAACATAAAGCACTTATGACATTGCCTCTTAATGGCCTAATATGTGAGGAGACACTACCAAAGCTCCACAGCGCCACCATGTGGGAAGAGCTATGTGATCTTCACAGGGAGAAAATCGACAGCATTAGACTCAAAGGCTACATACACTGCACCACTGTTTTCACTGGTTTCTTTAACAAAATAAATGCTGCTAAACTTTTAACCTTTTACAGCCCAGAGGTTGTAACAGCTATCAAGAACTAAAATGTTCCTTCTCAGTTTACTACAGATAAATGTATATATAAAAAATTTAAAACTAAAATAAGAAGTCACTGTCACTGCTGAATCTTTAGGCAACGACTGGAGATGAAATATTCCAACTCAAGATGCCTTACCTCAGAATACTGACCAATCTCATATTTTCTTTGACTGTCAGTTATCTTGGAACCATTTTTCCAATCAGTAAACAAACAAATCTGTGGGAAAAATGCACAGAAGGTTTAATAAACTTCCAGATTTAAATTACGAAGAGAATCGTGCAGTTTTTTTGTTTTTGTATATGTATCTACATTACAGGCCAAACATTTGAAAGTAAACACAAGCCAAATAATTAAAGCAACTTCAAGTTTCGGTTCACAGTGCCTTTCTTAAAGATCAGCTCTTAGAATGAAGCCTCTTCTGCAGTGGATGTGCAACAGTCAGGAAAGAGCAACTCCCTTCCAGATTCATGTTGGACAACCTGAGGGCTCCAGTTGGCATAACTTTTTAACAATTCAGCGACAGAGCAAGGTACTTGACCATATATGATTCTGAAATTTAAAATATGCTGCTCAAAAAAATAAAGGGAACATTTCACTTTAATTTTGTGTGTGGCTCCAAATCCAGGCCTCCATTGGTTAATAAATTTGATTTCCATTGATTTTTGTGTGATTTTGTTGTCAGCACATTCAACTTTGTACAGAACAAAGTATTCAATGAGAATATTTCATTCATTCAGATCTAGGATGTGTTATTTGAGTGTTCCCTTTATTTTTTGAGCAGTGTAAATTATAAAATCAAATGCTTGGCCAGTGCAAAAACATTAAAACAGGAGTTATGTGTCATTCTCCTCTAGGAAAACACTAAATTATACAGTTGGAGTTAAAAAGATTGCCAAAGCCATAAATGCCTGATATTTACAGAAAAAATGTCTATTTATCCATCATCTTCTGCTTATCAGAGACTGGATCAAAAGATTAAAAGGTCCAGGAAGGAAACCCTGACTTCCCTCTCTAGGTCATGCTAGTTCTCCTAGCATGATAACTCCTACATACAAACACCCACACCACATCATTTGAATCTTGTAAATACAGAGCTGTTTTTACAAGAGTCCTCTCCTCATACTCTCTAAAAGAAACCAGCTATCCTTCAGTGGAAGCCATTTGACGAATCAAGATCAAAATTTCATGACCACAGAGGGTTGAGACACAGACAGCTTGGCTTTTTTGCTAAGGACTTGAACTACTGCCAAAGAGGCCCTAATCCATTTATCACCTGGTTCATCATACATCAATAATGAAAAAAGTACCAAGAGCCACTGGAGGCAAAGCTGGACTCCCGACAGCACAATCCATCTTCTTTCTCAGAACTTATCTAGGACACTGATGGGAGTTTTCTGGACAATGACAAATCTTTAAAAACTCTGACATTCCAATTTTGATCATACATGTTTTTTTGACTCAAGTCACTGTTGGCAACAGCGACTATTGTTAACCGCATACATGCAGACATGACCTGGTGGATGACAGTGTAGTAAAACAAGTGTCTTCAAACACTATGTGACTTTGCTTTCAAACATTTGACCTGCAGTATATAATCTGTACAGGTAACAGTTTTGAGACATTTACCTGAGTCTTCCTGCTTGGCATCAGGGAGGACTTACCCAGGGCTTGCTTCTCCTGCAGATGGTTTAAGCACCTACAAAGAGCACAGACACCAAGAATACCAAAGATGCAAGCCATCTGATTATGTAGTTACGAGATGTTCAGGCTCAAAGACAGTAATGGAGAGGGGGACTGGTGGGAAGGAGGTATTTAATGAAATGGGGAAAGGGAACTCAGTTGATTCAGCAATTAGTCATAATGGTAGATTAGAAGGCCACCCCTAAAATGATCAATGCCTAGCAGGTAAAGTGGGAAGAGTTGGATGCTGCAACCGGTGCGCCAAGAGGTTCGACCGAGATAAACCAGGCTTGATTTTTCGTTTTTGAATCTAAGCAAATGGCTGAGAAACTTCTCCATCCACAAACGTTGCACTAATTAGTTCAGCAAAACCGGACAATTTCAAACCTTCTTCTAAGTTTTAACTGAGGCTTACAAAATGCGGAGCACTGGGGAAAAAAATGTCAAGTAGGAAGCTGAGTGTAAAGAATAAAAGTGAAAGCAGTGCCACGCCTAGTTTCAGCTGCCTACCAACCACAACCAGGAATAATTTCACAGTTAAATACTGACTTTGTTTCCATTTGTTTATTAAAAGTCTTTGAAATAAAAAGCAACCTGAAAAGTAAATACAGTTCACACAGAACGGGCCTACGGATTATATTTCCGCAAGAAAATTTAACAAAGTGTAAAAAGAAAAAAAGTAAATCACACTGAATTTTTTTGAGGTCGTTTCAACAAGTGTCGCAACTTTTTACGATTTTTGAACAACCGTCCACACTCTGTATTATATTCAAGCACTCCTTAACTGATTTTAAATTACTGAACATTTTCTAAATTAACCAATAAGCTAATAGTAAAACTAGTTTTGCTGGTAAACACCACAGGTTGTAATGTAAAGGCAATCCCTTGTTATGAAAATATACCAAGTTTTCCCAGAGACTAATAAAAAGATTGGAACAGAGAATGGTTTTCGGTCATCAACTATAGATTAATGCGTCACACTCCATACACTCTCAAAAGCTGTTCTACTGAACACTTTCAGAATATCGAAGAAAACAATTTGAGGAACACAAAAGTTCATGAACAGCTCAGGAAAAAGAAACGCAGAGATGGAGTTGTATGTTTTTAAATACGAGGCCGTCCGCAATATCTTCCTGTAAGCCTCAGGCGAACGCAACGACGTGCTGGGTGTATAGCGCCACGTGCGTCAGCAGACGACGATCTTGTCATATTCTAAAAACCTGGAAAGAGAGCACACGACACATGTCAAAGCGCATTCTGAGAAGAAGTCGCGCAAAATTTTTTTGTATTGTTTTAGTATTTCAAGCCTCAAGCAGCAACTTGTACGCTTTGTTGTTGTATGTTTTTGGTTGTGTATTTAATGGCTGAAGAGTCACAGGGATTTATAGCTTTAGTTGATGGTAGGGCTGGACAATAAATCAATAATATATATCGCAATAGACATGTGATCAATATTGATGGCTAATACATCATACTGATGCATATTCAATATGCAATATTCACTGAACTCCCACCTAGAACTGCACAGCATTCTGGAGGATGTAGGCGGAGGAAAGACTTTAGCTGCTCAACCTCTCACAGGTTGATGGCATCAACAAACTCACCCTTTGGTTACCTAGCAACAACTTGTTGTGTAATTTGTGCAGCAACAGTTTCATCACTGTGCCTCACAACTGCTTAAAAATAAACGGTGTGGAGTGAGAACAGGAGAGGTCCCACCAGCAGTTTGGCAGAACTACAGATGTCTAAAACAAAATACGAATGAATAATTACCAATAAACTGATATGAAACACTTATATGGTGACAAGTTTTTCAGAAATATCGTCCAGCCCTAGCTGATGGTAGCGATACAAGATGGGACACTACCTCAATATGTGAATATGGGTCTTATGTATTTTTTTCCTGAAACATCCAATAGCCAAACAGGAAACAATGTCTCAGTTCTCACCTTGCGTAACTCTATGGCCCTCTAATAGCCTGCGTAGCGAGGCGGCGGTGGGGGAGGCACTCTCCCAGCATAGGGGTCCCTGGTACGGGGAGGCGCATACATTGGAGCCCTGGACATCGGTGAGAGTCGAGAGCGCTCGTAGGAATACCCATTCCCAGCCGCCGGGGCAGGTGGAGGAGGGATTCTCCTGATCGGGCTCCGGTCCCTTGCTGCGTAAGGAGCAGGGGTCGGGAAGGCGCGGCGCTCATATGGGTCGACTGATGGCGCCACCCCGAGGCGCTCTCTAACCAGAGCCGATGAAGGAGGCGGAGGAGGCGGTATGGCACGCCTATCGTCGTAGCTCGCCGCCGCGGTAAAAGGACGGGCCCTGTACTTCTCATAGAAATCCACTGACCCGTAGGGCGCTCTGTCACTGTAACCATGGTCAGGGTACGCTGCTCGTCTCATGGGAGGTGGTGGCGGTAGGGGCGGAGGGGGAGGTGGTGGAGGGGGATAAGCAGAAAGGCGCCCTCTGTAGGGGGGCTCAGGCCTTGGCATTGGGTAATATGGAGGATAGTAGCCTCCTCTAACTGGTTGGGGTGGATATTCCTCCTCCTCCTCCTCCTCAGGACCCCCTCTGGGTCTGCTTTTTGATACCTGAACATGAATACGCTTTCCTAAGAAACAGAAAAGAAAGAGAGTATATGTTTGATCTAAAAGTCTTTAGGACGACCCTTCAGATCATCCAACATGGACAACTGGTGCAATTCAATAAATGAGAATGGAAATTACTGCAGCAAAGCTGGCCATAGTAAAAATACTTCTGCTTTAAAATCCCATTTTATTGGTCTTATGCAAGATTCTGAAGTCCTGAGGAACAGAATTTTGGAGTCCCTGTGAATCATGGTCTTGGTGGAGGAAAAAAAAAGAAGAAAAGAAAAGAACTCAACTGTTAAAAGCTTAAAGGTTATGCATTTCCAGGCACACAGTACCATAATCGAGTAACTATACTACATTCAGTTGTATATCAAATATGACTTAAAAGACTTTGAATTTTGTAATTTAGCACCTTGAAATTGGGCCTGTGTCCCTTTAAAATCTCCTGCTCTTCCTGAAACTCCGCCTTCAGGAAGTCATCACAAGATGGCTCCTCTATTAACCCTTTAACAACATATTTACCAGCCTTTCACCGAGAAGTAGCTTGTATAATTAGCTTAGCAGATGTGCAGCTCCACCAGTTGTTTGCTTATTGCTGCTGGCTAGTCTGAAAGAGTTGAGTGGGGGAGTCTCTGTGAGGGAGGGCTGCTCTGTGAGGTGGAAATTGGAATCTGCAGCTCCAAGGAAGAGCTTCGTCCTTGAAGGCGAAGCTCAGTCCCCACAGGCGTTTTGCACAGCTGAAGGGTTGGCAGGAGAGATTTCTCAAACATGCATGAAAGGATCAAAGCAATAGTCCAGGTATGTTGCTGTTGAGGGCATAAGATTATAACATGATATAGCGCTCTTAAAAGTAGATTTTACATAATACTACCCTTTGAAAATATCAAAGTGAGTGTGTAATGAATATTTATAAACATTCAAGGTTCAGTTTGTGAATTGAACTTCTGAAATAAAGCCACTTTTCAACTATATTTCAACTTATTGGGAGGCATCTGCACAATATGGCCACACTCACCCTGAAACTCCAAGTTATCCAGGCCCTCCAGAGCATCCATGGCCTCATCATAATGAGGCATGTGAACAAATGCAAAGTTCTTGACAATGGAGCACTCAGTGACTGTACCGTACTCCTCAAACAGGTCCCGCAGCTCCTTATCAAAGCCTTTTTCAACGTTGGCAATGTGGAGTTTGACGGGACCCTGGTTCTTCCCTCTGCTGGGCTCCACATTGATGGGTCTCCCGTTCAGCTTGTGCAGATGGAGCTCACGGATAGCTTTGGTGGCTGACTTGCGGTCGTCCATGTGGACGAACGCGTAGTTTTTGTACTTCGCGCATTCCGTTACTATGCCGTACTTGACAAAGAGCTCTTCAATGTCCTCTCTCGACGTTTCTGGAGAGAGGTTACCGATGAATATCTTCACCATGGTCGCTCCAGTGTACGATCCTAAGTGGAAAAGAGGGGAGGGAGAAGAGAAATGAAAACAGGGGTTGATGGGCAGATAGCTGAATTCTAATGGCGAAACTACAATGCCATTATCAAAGGGAACAAGCTTAAAGTTAGGGTGAAGGGAAACAAAGTTTAACTCAAATTTAACTCAGACATAACACAGACAAAATAAAGTGTTAGCCTGTGAATACCTTATAAAATATAGGAGCAACTTTAAACAGAAAGCCAAAAAAAAAGCTTACTTGTTTGAACTTCCTGTCCATAGAGCTACTAGCCGGTTTGCTAATGTCAGCTAACATTAGCTACTGAAATGCGCAACATTTACAGTCGCTATCAATAAAACCTCGGTTTTGGGTAGCCCATAAGTAAAAATGTAAATGACCATACATTGAAATAAAAAAAACCAAGAACTTTAAAAAACTATCTTACCGTTTGGCAACAGCGATATCGAAAGAAACTCCAATCAGACAGACGTCAAAGATGAGGATGGCGGTATGCTCGAGCTGGGAATCTGATTGAGCGATACAGATGCCAATCAAGCTCTACGGACTGTGATTGGCTAAAGCAAACTGGAGACGGAAAGGGTTGGTCTTGGATTCCAGCTGCAGGTTACGTAAAACGTTTCCTGGTTCAACTAGTTCTGAAGATATTTAGCTTGTCCTGTATAACTTACGAACTATTTGAAACGAAAATGAAAAGTTTCTATGCCTGTTTCATAAACGTTTGGCTACTATTGTAGGAAGAATTCACACTCTAAACTCAGAAATTGACTTTTAAGATTAAAGTCAGAATTCTCAGAAAAAGAAAGTTATGATTTTGAGATTAAAGTAAGCATTTTCTTTTTCAGTGTCCATAATAATTTTACAATTTTGACCTGACTTTTCAGAGTTCTGACTTTTTTTCCCCTGAAAATTCTGACTTAAATATCAAAATAATTTTTTTAATAACGTCGGAATTCTGAGGAAAAAAATTCTGAATTCTGACCTTTTTCATCGGCCCTAATTTGCTCCCCTAGAATTTCCCAGCCTTTAAATTCAGTCAGATATATTTATAAAGTACATTTATATGACAGTTATAGATTCAATGTACAAGGCAGCAGTATACAAAAATAAAGGCAAAGAATAAGACACATTAAAATAAGGTACATAGAAATTTTAAATAGCACACAGAAATAAGATAACATAAAATCAGAAAATGAAAAAAGTAAACTAATAAATGACAATAATCCAAGTATCAAAATTACAACAGCATCAGCCTTGATAAATAGTGTACAAAGCAGTGTACAGATATTATACTAATTCTTCTTATAAAGTCTAAAATGAATTACACATTTGAGATCCTTCACACCAGAACTGTACACATATTTATTAACTGTCTCAGAAATCAGAGGTTTGCATACATGTCCTTAGTATTTAGTAGCATTGCCTTTGAATTGAATGAGTTGGGTCAAACATTTTGGGTTTCCTTCCACAAGCTTCTCACTTTAAGTAGCTGGAGTTCTGGCCCATTCTTCCTGATATACATGGTGGAACCCCTCACTCATGATTCACAACTTTTTGATCTACCCATAAATTTTCTGCAGGGTTGAGATCAGGGTTTGTGATGGGCATGCGCACCAAAACATTGACTTTGTTGTCCTTAAGCTACTTTATAACCACTTTGGCTGAGCTTTAACGTCCATGGCAGATGTCTTTAAATGTTACTTCAATATCACCTCATAATAATCATTTGTCGTGATGTCGTCTATTTTGTGGAGTGCAACTGTTCCTCTTGCAGCAAAACAGTCCCACACAACATGTCACCCCCATTCTTCACAGTTGGGATGGTGTTCCCAGGAAAACAAACATCCCCCAAATGTAATATTGGTCATCATCCTCCACTTTAGTTTCATCAGACCACAGGACATGTCTCCAAAAATGAAGAAAAGTGTCATTTTTGAAGACAAAAATGACGAGTCTCTTTTTGTAAAATTGCAATCAGGTTTTTTATGTTACTTTGGGAATAATGGCCTCCTCCTCAATGGGTGGCTTTTCAGCCCATGGTGGTAGAAAGCATGTTTCACTGTGGATACAGTCTTACTAGTTTCAGCCAGAGTCTTCAGCTTTTGTTCTGGGGTCAATTTCTACATTTCGGACCAAAAATAGATGAATGCAGCACCTTCAAGGAAATTGTTCCTAAGGACAAACGTGACTTGTGCAGCTCCAGAATTCTCTTCTCGATACCTTGGCTGATTTCATTTGACCTTCCCATTGTTTCAAACCACAAAGCAGTGTATTTGAGGTGTGGCCTTAAAATACAGCCTCCAATTAACTCAAATGTGTTGCTTAGCCTATCGGAAGTTTCCAAAGCCATGACATAGTCATCTGGGCTTTCTCTCATTGTTTAAATCATTCTGTATGTGGACCTCTGATTTTGATGAAAAATAGATATGCCATATTTTCGTTATTATAGCATTTAGCAAATAGAAATAATTTCGGCCATTTTAATTAACCTCAAAAGGGAGAATGTTGGTTTCATTTCAGACAGTGACAAACAAAGCTTGGTGTCTATTTAGTCAGTGTATGCAACTTCTTGTTTTAAATATAAATACACCAACAATAACCTGCTTCAAAAAAAGATATATCAAACAATGAAAAGTCCTTTATTGCCATCAGAACATGAGTGAGAAAACCAGACATAAATCTGACAGTGAGGAGTCAACAGTACACCTAGCATCCACACACACACACACACACACACACACACACACACACACACACACACACACACAGCAGGCACTCTGTCAACACAACGTGGGGATTACAGATACATTAGAGAATACAGCAGTCAACAGAATGAGGTAAGAAGGCAAATACACATCCATTCATACATGCAACTGAAACAAGGTCCAAACACTTGAATGCTCGTTCTTTCTCTAAAAACAAAATGGTTGGGCAGAAATCTACAACAGCAGCATGGAGGAGTGAGGGAAGGGGTGGTCTCAAATCAACCAACTGCATACCCTGTCAGGTGTCTCTCCAAACCTTTGGTCATGAGGATGCTTGCTTTACATGCACCATGTTGCCCTTGGGTTTGTAATACTTGGTGAGAGTCATGAGCAAAGGAACGAGTTCTTTCCCCAACTAGCATCTACTGAATAAGAATCAAAGATGGACCCAAGGGTGAAAAAAAAAGAAAAAAAGTTGATTCAGTCACAAATAAAGTTCTCCTCCCAAGGCAGAGTTTCTACATTAGTTGGACATTCAGTGGATAGATTAGCAGCAATTCTAGCTTGTTAAACAATGACTCAAAAAAAAAAAAAAAAAAAAAAAAAA
>NW_015112630.1:380721-405131 GCF_001443285.1 Poecilia latipinna
AAAAAAAAAAAAAAAAAAAAAAAAAAAAAAGGATTAATAATATCCTTTCCTCATGCACTGGACAGGCACCACTCAGTAACTAAATGCCATGCAAGATAGAAAAATAGACTGCAAACTCACAAGACAAAGAAATCAGAGCTCATTTCCACAGGAGAGGTTGATTTCACTTCAATGTTTTATTTCAGATTTTTCTAAAGATGTGGAAATAGCAACAAAAAAGTAAGAACGGAGAGCTGTAACCAAGACAACAGTAACAACATGAGCAGAGAGCCACTGAGGTTTCCAGTCCCTTCAACCCAACTCTACTGCCCTCTACAGGACAGACATCTTGCTTCTTTTTTTTCCCTCTCCCGCAAACCGCATTGATCTGTGCGCCCCCTGGTGCTCTGTGTGTGTATGTGTAACTGTGTGCCATGTGGCTCTCCTCCCAGTCCCACAGTCTGCAGTTTCTCGGCCCTCCACGCCCTCCTATTAGAAGCCCCCCCGGTGCTTCCGGAGCCGTCCACTGCAGTGGTTGAAATCAGCGGAGGCTGAAGTTGCCGCCGCCCCTCTGACACAGAGAAAGAGGCACTGTGTAGTTTTCTTTGTAAATTTAAATCTACAGTTCAAGTGTGCCTGTCTGGACTCAGCCCTGGACCGTCGAAAGATCTATAGGCAAGAGGGGGATCACAACATCCCCTCAGCACTTTGCTTTGTTATGTCAACCCTCGTGGTTTAGTTTTATCGTTGCCAAATCCCTTCACTCGTGTGCACTAACGGGTCTGCACGCTCTGCCCCCCGCCCCCATTATACACGGAATGAGGACGAGCGCCGTTAGGATTTTGTATTTGGCACCAGACTTGGTTTACCCCTTCCCACTCTTACACTGGTCAGCCATTTTCTGATTCTAGATCACTCCCCTTCTGTTCCATCCATCAAACCAAATTTTAAATAAAAAATAAAACTAGAAGAACTTCCCCCTCTTGTTACGTCTTATCAGGAAACAAAACCAAACTTTATGGAAAAACTTAAGTTTTTATTTCTTTTTTTTTCCAAATTCAAGGCACAATGTCTATCAATATTCCGATCTGTCCATCTTTGCTCTGCATGAACACTGCTTCGCATGAACTACAGGACTGTCTGCTCGCACGCCTGCGGTTCACATCTCTCGTCGGTTCTGCTAACACCGAGACACGTCCGATTTTTTTTTGGTGGAGAGAGCAACGGCCCAGTCCAAACCAGTGATAAACAATGAACAGAATTAACATTAAACAAAAAGGACACAAAGAAAGTCAACCGTTAAAAAAAATAATAAAGTCTTGTCCTGTTTGTGTTTTCAGTATCTTGAGAAATATGCACCAGCTCTCGTTTGGCAAGCTAGTTGAGTTTTTAAATAAGCACTAAGTACTGATAGATAGGATAGCATACACCGTTAACGTGTGGTTTTAAGTAGATGCGTTTGTCGATTTTCTTTTTTTTGTTTTTTTAGTTTTTTATACTTTTTCCATCTCATAGTATGAACTCAGGTATTTTGTCAGGTACTTTTCATCTCTTAAGGTTTAAGTTAATGCAAGCAGGGACACAGTTTGCCATGGAGTCTTGCTTGAGACTTGGGTTCGCGAGGGAGTGGGGGCTCGTCTCCTTATGAGACCCCGTTGACCAAAGTCGGTGTCTCTTTGCTAGGAGAACGCTTTGAGGGCGTTCGCTCCTCCTTCTTTGCACTGGTTCCGTTCTCCTGTGAATGGGAGAGAAATGTTGAGATTCAGCACAAACCAATCTTGGAAGCTCTGTGTTAGAGATGCAACAACAAATCAGCTGTTGACCAGAGACAGAAGATTTTCAGCTTTGTCAACCCTCATCAGCACCTAACCAGTTAGAAACTAAAAAATGTGACATGGAGGCATCGTTTTTAGTGCCAACAATGCCGCTTGATGTGGAAATTACTGTAGGAAGAACTCTCAAAGTTGGCTGTTTTCAAAATCAGTGAGATACTCACTATAGTGGCATAGCAGAAGAAATACTACCATCTGCAGGTGAAGTTAGTCAAATTTGCAATAATCTCATTATTAAACCCGTCACAATGATGGCATGTCAGGGCCATTGTAGATAGAAAAAACAAAGTAAATTTCAGCCAGAAAATTCTGAACTTAGCTAAGTTTAAAAAGTCAAAGAGCTTCGACTAAAACTCAGAAAAATTTTCCAGTTATTTTGAAAAAATGTCTGGAATTAATCTCAAAATTTGTGATTTTTTTTGGCGGAAATTAACTCTATGTGCAATGGCTCTGATACGCAGTAAGTAATTAATCAGATGATAAATTAAAATGAGCTCGATCATTTCCATTCTGATTAATATTTTTTGAAGGACAATTTTGTTTAGTGAGCCTTCATAAGCCATTTTATTTATGGTTTAAGTTGTGTGTGGTTTTTACTTATTTTTTGAACAATTTCTCTTTTCATTTTGACCTAAAGAAAAGCTGGAATCAGAAGTTCATTGGTTAACAAAAGATTGAAAATGAGTCCCAGAACTCTGATTGGTGTGTCTATGCATTTACCTTGGGTTCAGGTCCAGAGTGGTTCTCCTTCTGAGGCAGGTTCTGTCGGCTCTGGGACTCAGGACGGGATATGTAGTCAGCTACGGTCACTGAAAGACATCAAACTGTCAGCTGGAACACTCAGAGGGAGTGTGTGTTGATTCCCTAGAGAGCGCTGCTGCTCACCACTTTCTCCCGGCTGTCTGTCACGACTGGCCGACCCTCCCTCTGGCCGGCTGCCACGGTTACGGCGCCGGCGGCTTCGGTTGCGACGCTGAGGTCGAGCTTCATCGTCTAATCATCAAATCGGCAAAAACTGATTAAGTTCTGGAGAAGTTTTACTTTCAGCCGTCTGCGACACACCAGGTGGTTCTCACCTAGTCCGTTCTCACTGGGGCCGGCCTGATTGTCCGACTCTGTGGCGGCGTCCATCACGCTGGGCTCCTGGTCATTACGGCGCCGGCGGGAGCGTCTGTGGCGGTCCCCCGCCATGCCCTCACTGAGGTCGGCGTCTGCAAGCTCGCCCTCTCCCTCCAGCAGAGCGTACGGGTTGCTGTCTGGATCCCTCAGAACTGACAAGATCACAAATATGACTCAACATTTTTATCATTTGTCTAAGTTAATTCAATAAATAGTGTATGAAATGAAAATCCATATTCTGCAGAACTACCAAGTGACATTTCACACACGCATATGTAAAAAAAGGGGGAAAAATGGTATCTGACAGAATCAGAATTGACAGGTTAGGTTTTTTTTAAGCTCGGTGCACTCCTACTCATCACACATAGCCTTATTACAACATAAATGATTCAAAGTGGAAAACTCCACATATTACAACATAAACTTCAACATAATTTCTTTTACTACACAGTTATTTATTTAATATATTTAGGCATACTAGCACCTGATTGTGATGAAAAATTATTTTATTTTTAAAATTTTTGACAAATTGTAGAGAGAGAAAAAAATCCTGTCTGTCTCTTCCAACTCTGAACATCTAAACTTCATCTGTAAACGTCTGTTTTATGTCCAAAATCTGTGGACATCCATTCATAAATTTTGCCAATTAGATTTAGAGCTGGACTTTGGCCAACCTTAGTATAAATGCTCCCATCTAAACCAGTCCATTATAGCTCTGTCTGTGTGTTTATGGTCACTGAGCCTCCAGCACCGTCACAAGTGTTTTTCAGCTTCCAACTGGTTGTCTTCCAAACCAAGTACATTCATATTCAAAAAATAATATGAATTCTGATGACATTCATCAGATTAAAAGTATATTTTGACCAATTACAACCTATATTAAGCATAATAGCTACATTTATTTTAAAGAAAAATTTTATTGGTCTGATTTTAATTAATATTTTAATTTTAAATTTGCTATTTTAATTAAATGTAAGTGAAAAACCAGAACAGAAATAAAGACTTTCAAACATCCATCTGTGTGTAGTCAGTCTATTTACTATGTTTCATTTAGTGTTAAAGTTCCTAAAATAAATTAACTTTTCAATAACATTCTCATTTATTGAATGGGTCTGTACATTTTACATTCTTTTGACAAAGGTTCTCCTCTTCCATAGAAGCCAGATTTCTTCTACATGAGCCTTGGCTCTGCAGCTCCTCCAGAGTTACTAGGGCGATTGCCTTGAAAAGAGCAATGAAATGTAACATACCTGAGCTAATTGAGTTGGAGGGCTTGGCTGCGGGGCCACCACGACCCCGTCCCGAGTTTGCACCTCGGCCCCTGCCTCCCCGCCTGGAGCCTCTCTCGTCCCCACCGATGCCACGGGGCCTCAGTTCGCGGTCGTTGACGTCCTCCGATTCGGAAGCATTTGATAGTTCGGAGTTTGTGCCTGGGAACAAAAATCAAACATTTATTAACAAAAACAAATGTGTTTTTTTTTAAATAATCAGCTGTAAATCTACAGGGAAAACACTGTTGCATCATATCCAAGTGAAGTGTTTTTGTTCCTTCCATCTCACCGTATCCAGAGTACTGGGTGTTGGAGGCTCTTCGTCCTCGGCCACGCCCGCCGTACGTACGCGAGGCGTGGAGAGAGTTGCTACTCTCGTCCGTCATGTAACCTTTCTCCCGGTCGCCACCGGGCCCTGCGGGGCCAGCAGGCCGGCTGGGGGCCGCGCGGTATCCCACCCCGATCTGACGGAGCTGCTCGTCAATCTGGAGGCGCTCGAGGCGCAGCTGCTCCACCTCCTGCAGAACATGCTGTTATCAACCTCTGTGGTATTTGCTGAACTTATTCAAATACATACTGGAGGTAAAATAAGGTAAACCTCTCTTTATTTGTTTTTAATAAATCTCACCTGTAAAAAAAAAAAAACTAGTTGTTTATTTCTTTGCATTTTCTCATATTCCCCAGTAGGTGGCAGTAACGCAAAAATATTTATAGTCAAATGACTGTTTCCAAGTCTTTAACAAGTCTGAATGAGAACTTTTTACTCCCCAGGTTTTACTCCTTAGAGCAGAACAAACACTAGAAACAAGATGCTTTCATTGTGTTTGTCACTACAGAGATACTTTCTGGACCTGAAGGCAGAAGGAAGTGGGCAGCAGTTCTCTAATGGGAGTGTGACAGCTGACTCCACCAATGACAGCTGGATCCTTATGGGAGGTGAGGGGGAAAAGAGGCAGGGCAGGGGGGGCTTGGAGTTATCTTTGGAAGCTGAGGGTCTGGATAGCCTGTAACCTACACCCTGGTGCACCCTGTAGCCGGCCCCACAGAGAGGAGCTATTTATAAAAGCTCATGAGGTAAGGCCAAAACCAGACTATCAGCAGCTTCCCTCCTGGGGCTTCAGGCCAGCAGGAGACAGGTGACGGGTCTGCAGGCTCACCACTAACAGACTAGTAAGGGAACGCAGTCAGAGTGAAAGAAGTAAACCCCCTGATGCAAACTCAGATATGAGAACAAGGAATGTGCCATTTGAAAATTTAGGCCTATATAGATATCTGATATATACATTGTCATAAGAACATAAGAATAAAGTCATATAACAATGAAGTCGTAACAATACAAGAATGAGGTCGTAGCAACAATATGACAAAAATGTCATAAGATTACAAGAATAAAGTTAAACAAAGTCACATTACCTGAATAAAGATGCAATAAAAGTAAATATTACCAGAATAAAGTTATAATATTAAGTCAAGTTTATTTGTGTACCATATTTCAGCAACAAGGCAGTCCTAAGTGTTTTACATTATAAAATCAGTTGACTATGACATAAGCAATAAACATGATATTTTGCGAAATGTCAACTATTATTGCCAAAATAAGATTCTAATAATACAAGAATACAGTCATAATATTAGAAGAATGAAGTAGTCATTTTATAATAACTTCCACACAAAAAATTAAATATTAAAATGAGGAATGTTGAGCATCTTGTGAAGTTAATAGTTTGCTGTTGGTTTTACAGATGGGACATACTTCATTTTTGTCATCAGTAGCAGCAGTTTGAAGTGATTGCACAAACTGCTGTGTCTATTTTGAAGGAAACCACACAGACTAGACCAGCTGCTCACGTCTCATCGTAAATATCACAACTGAGATCTCAAAATAACTTTGATTGTAATTTTACGACTTTTTTCTGGTAATATTTCATCTTTATTCTACTAATTTGTGGAACACCCTCTGCTGATAGTCATTGGGTGATTTAGGTTTGTTTAAAGATTTCTTCCAAGTTTGCTGAATAACAGCATCCCCACAGTAATATGCTGCCACCTCCATGTTTCACAGTGCAGATGTGTTCACATTGATTGAGGTTAGCTTTGGACCACGCAGAGTTTTTCCATCTACTGTATTTAAGAGAGACAAACTGGATGAACCAACCTGCAGGTAGGAGACATGGTACTCCAACAAGGCCTGAGCATTGCTGATGTTTTCCTTAGTTCCAACAAACACAAAGGGAACCATGCCCTAATGAAGCACAAACGACAAATTCAGGGTTTAATCACGGTGTCGAAAACAAAAAACAGAAACATGTAAATCCATCAACTAATAGCAACAGAACATGAGAGCCACACACTACAAATACAGCTAGCTGTGTGTTGAGAGCCGTTATAGCGGAAGCACTACTGACAGGGCAGGAGGAACAAAGAGGCAGCGTGGAGCAGCAAAGCAGAAGGAATGAGTGGGTGTCAGAGAGACGGGCCGAACGGAGCATTCACCTCTTTGCTGCTGGCAGTGTCGTCTCTGCCAGCCCCCTGCCTGCCTACCTCCTCACGGGGAAGCTTTTTGTCGTTGTCTCCCTCGATCCGGACGCGGACCACGCCCGACTTGTCCACTATCTCCTGGATGACTTTGCCGTTCTTTCCGATGACTTTGCCTGGAAGGAAACGGAAGCAAAGAGCGTCAAAAGCCATATTTGCACGGGACAAACATCATCTGGGGACGCCATGTAATAAATAAATCTCTCCACAACGTCTGCTTTTTATGTGGCGCATTTGCACAGGAGGACTGAATCCTGAGATGTCGCTGAAATTTACATCCATCTCCAAGATATGAAGTTAACAAGCTGTGTTCAGTCAACTTGAGGAATCAGGAGTCGATGTTCAAACTACTTTTCCGGCTGTGGCCACAGCTCAGTGTGCCTGCCAGCTGTATGACAGAAGTAAACCATTCTTACCGTACAGTGCAATACTTGATGGGAGCCACTATTTTGATCCAAATTCCAAAATACTTTATTGATCCCAAAGGGAGATTAAATGTTGTTGTAACTTATATTAAATCAAATTCTTCAGAGTTACTGTTGGCAGGAAAGTTCTATTGAAGCGTTTTGCATTATAAAAATAGCAAAGAATGAAAAATACTGCCATAATCAGTCCAACTACACCATCTAAAACAAGAAGTGATCAGTGTTATTACAGGACCTCAGAGTTCAGCAAAACACAGCAGGGGAATTTTTCCATAAATTACTGACATCTCCGACTGGTACAGGATTAAAAACAGACAATTTGCAATCATTACAAACAGATAAAACTAATCCCATGCAAATACGGCTAAAGCCATCAAATGATGTGAAGGTCAAGCTGCTTCACTCACCTACAAGGTTCCTGGGAACCTGGAAGTAGTCTTCTTTGAACTCCAGATATTCTCTCGCCTGCTTCACAGCCTCAGGAGTCTGAAACAAAAGTCCAGCATCAGAGAGCGTTCAGGGAGCTGCAGCTAACAGCAGCGGCCTCAGTGGGGCGCTCACCTCTCCGTAGATCCTGAAGGTGCAGCTCTCCTCCTCCAGCTCGATGGCCGTCACTCCAGGCACCTTCCTGGCCTGCTGGATGTTGGCACCGTGGGAGCCGATGGCGAGGCCCATCAGGTCCTCTCTGACTCGGACCTCTTCCTGGTACGCTGCTGCTAGTTGCTTACTGGTCTAAGAAAGGGAACCCAAACACAAGCTACATCAGGAAGACTAAAAGTGGACAGGTACGTGTCTCACTGGTTCATTTTATGCTGGTGTTCTGCTCATCAGCTCAGCCACTGACCCCAGAGGCAGTACGGCTGAAAGTCCTTGTGTTTTCCTTTTCATGTGGGCACACTGATTGCAGTATTCTGCCTGATAACCAATGTTTAAAAGCTGATTACAATTTTGTTTTTGTGTGTGAAAAGTTATTTACAATGACTCAGCATCATTGGGGGAACTACTGTTAACACGCTGGGGGCGTGTTGACAGTAGTCAGCCAGTGCCCTCTCTAGGGGACACTGGCTGATTTTCAGAGCTTTGCAGCAGCAGATAAGATCTGTGGATGAGATCGTTTTATGATCTAAACTTCAGCTGGTTGCCGATCTCCCAAAATTAAGAAAATTGGGTCAGTTTTTAGGCTAGCCGATTTATCTGTGCACTCTAAAAATCACAATCTTTGACATAAGGTTATTGGGAAACTGCTACTTCCAAGAATATGAACCAAACTGGAAAAAGAATGTTTTAGGTTTTTTAGCCCCAGATGACAGGAACAGCAGTGAATCTAACCTGTGAGTAAAAGTAAGGCCTGCTTGAAATTTCTGGAGACTAAAAGGTCCAGCATGGTGGGACTGAAGTCCATTTGTTGACACACGGTCATGTGGTTTCAACCGCTTTTGTTTCAAGACCCCCTGAGCTGAGCTCCAGTTAAACCGCTTCTGGTGTTTTGCTGTGTGTGGTTCACAGTAAACACAGCGATCATGATGAGAGGATCGACTATTACATAAGTTCATGAGTTCAGAGGAGGAAATAATGACTGATGAGCTGGAAAACGTCATCTCATTTTTCCATTTTATTGGTAAAAAAAAAAAAAAAGAATGGAAGGAGTCAGAGGAATGTTCTCTGCATCAAACCAGAACCGGGCAGAGGGATTTTAAGGTTTCAGTACGTACTTCCTGAACGTTCTCTGGCTGGAAAAAAAAAAAAAAACAGCTTTTGGAAGTTGAGAAGTTTGGCCTGGCCCCATAAATAAACACATCCGCAAAATTCAGACCAGTCACTCAATAGGATCGCATGGAGACAGGGTGAAAAGTTGAAGAAGGGGTGATGGACATGAAGCAGAGAACAAATGACAGGATTTTCATCACCCAACTGTGACAATGAGAACGGACTCGGCATGTTGGCCCAACCATGCGGAGCCCATTAGCTCACCGTGTGCAAGCCCTCTGGAAGCATTTTTATGCAAATAACTACTTAGAACCACATTGTTACCATCCTGAAGATGAAATCTAAGGCCAACAGGGACAACCTTTGTGAAATAAAATCAATGAATATTTGCTGGTAAACATTTTACCTCCAAATGTTTGGTGGCTTCTTCGTTGCGGGACATTAGGATGAGCTTGGTGCGGATGCTGCGAAAATGCATGTCACTCAGGAGTGTTGCACGCTTTACCGTTGTGTCGTTTGTGGACTTGTGGGAGGAGGGGGAGAAACAAAAACAAAAAACGGGTCAATGTTAGATCTAACAATTATATAGTTTCACAAATTAAGCAAGGGATTTTGGAATTTCCTAACCAGGACAATGAGCTCATGTGTTTGAGCGCTGTAGAAGATGCAGTTGGCTCCAATAGCTTTTCTGAAGTCTTTGTGAATGGCATCGTTTGCACATCTGACAAAAACAAGACACACACACACACACACACACACACACAAGTTAACAGCACTGCTCATTATCTACAGAAAACTGGTGAGAAATCTCAGCATCATAATAAAGCTGGACAAAAGCGGACTCACATGTCCCTCAGGTCTTCTGGGACAGGGATGGTGATCTTGTGAAACGTGTTTCGAGAGGCGGGGCTGTTGGGGTTCAGAGGCCTGATGCGCTCCGACGTGACAATCTCGTTGTATGTGGCATCGCAAGCTGCGTATTCGATTACGTAAAACTGAAACGGCACAACAGACATTTATAACAGTTATAGGGAGTAATGTTTAGTTGTTTTAGTTTAAGAAATTCAAAAAAATCCCCAGGATCAGGCAGTTAGGGTTTTATCTCCTACTATTCAGACTGCTGCTCGGTTAAGAGACTTGGACTGATTGTGGTTTTATGATGATTACTGAAATTAATGTAATTTTAAACCATCAGAGCTACAGTCAAGATTAGCCAATTAAAACCTGGTGCTCAACTACACCAGTAACTGGGAGTAGTTAAGCACCCACTTACTAAACTGTATGATTCAGATTTTTTAAGGTATTATTAAATTATCTGGCCTTTAGGGTTTAAATTGATTAATTTAACAAAGGTGAAGCTAAATCAGGGAAGCTGAGGTTTTCCACTTTGAATAAATGCCCCGATGATGGACTTCAAATTGTTAAGAACTAAATTTTTAACTGTTTGCAAATTAATCTAAAGCAAGAGTTACTTCTTCACCTCTTCTCAAACTATTGTCACACATTCACCAGCCTGAGGTCACGGCGGTCAAACGAATCAACATCTCGGTTCAAAGATACTCATTTGAGTAGGAATCAATACAAACGGTCCCGATTACATTCACCAAACTGCTGTATTTCCTCCAGCAGCAACACTGCGATAACAGAGGCTCAAAGTTCCACATCCCGCAGCGCTCTGTTCTACTGCAGTACGAATTAACGCAGGGAAATACCAGATAGTATCATTTATTTGTATCAGCAGATAATTGGCTAATGGAAGCACATGCTAAAGACAAGCAGCTATCATGAAATGAAATCACCGCAGAACTGAATCAAAATATTTTCAGAAAGAAAATTGGAACAGAATATAAATATAAAGATTAAAGGTTAATGGAAGTATAAAGATTAACACTGAGCTAAAACAAAACAGAATGTGAAACTACAATAAGGGGCAAATTTACAAAAGAAAAATAATACTGTCCAGGTTAGCTAACATTAGTTATACTAAGTGTTCTACTGTTTTGTCAAACGAAGGAAGTGAGATTTTTTAAATTTAACATTTTTATAAATAACAGCTAAATTCTCCCCTACTTATTGGTTTCTGGCCTAATTAAGGAGGCTAAAATGCTGCCACATTGTAATTAGAATTTTGGCAAATCCTGAGCCATTTAAAAAAATTATTTTTCTTAGTATCAGTATGGAATTTGAAGTTTTATTATTATGACAACCCTAAAGAAGGCCAGTTGATTCATATTCCACACATTGAAAGGATCCAAGCAGCTCCTGTAAACCTCACAGTCAGAGTTACAGCTCAGCTCATTTATATTCTGGGTACCTTCAGTTATTTGTATTGTGTGCGTTACATTTAAATTAGCGCTGGGTTTTGTATCTTGACAGCAGTAACCCAAGCAGTATAATATGTTTAAATAATAGTGAAACAACACACACTACAGGGGGTTTATGTCATTGGTGTTTTTCCAGCCTGGCATTGTGTAAACACAGACTCACTCTCATAACACCGAGCAGAAAACTGATAAAAGTCCTGCTTTTATACAGCTGGTTTAGTTCATTATTAATTATTCAACAGCATCCGATTAACATCTGCTTTCTTTTAAGTCAAATGGAAGCAGGAAGTGTATACATACTTTTTCGCCTTCACACAACTTTCTTTTAGCTTTGTTTCAAACAGATGACAGCAACAATGACAGTGAATTCTTTTGTGTCTGCAGGTTATTTTATGTTCCCACCATCCAGCCACCTACCTCCCCCTTCATCATCCTGACCCGTGCTAACCACCACCCGCACGGCTCCTGTTCGTTGGCCCTGGAGTAGACCTACAGAGACCACAGCCGCATTAGTTCAGCAGGAAGTCCAGGTGTGAGACCTGGGTTAGAACGGAGCAGCGCAGCAGTTCTCACCTCCACCTCCTCGCCTTCGCCGATGTCTTTGTGGTAGTCAGCTGGAGGAGGCAGCCGCACGTCGCTGAACGGCAGCTGTCTCTCAGGCTGCCAGCTTCAACATGACGAGACAAACAGATTTAACACAGTTCATGTTAAATACCGTCAGTTTCAGACATTTAACGTCCTGATTGCAAAGATTGCTCATTAAAATTTTAAATATTGTCAGTAATCTTATCTTGGTCTACTGTAATAAATTGTCTTTGTTGTACAACAATAAGATAATCTTTGAATTGGCTAAATATCATTTTCATTGGTATCCAATGCAGTAGTGGTGAACTGATTGCAGTTTTCTGGCCGATCACAGATCTGTAAAACACCCGACCCGCTGATGCCAATTTTGTCATAAAAAGTCATAAAAACAGAGCAACCATGCTTATGCTAGCTTAGCACTTCAGAGTTTGAATCATCAGCAGAGGCTGAACATGAGTTTATTTCAGAATATGGTGACGGGTAAATCCTTCAAATCAAATTACTGATCTTTAAAAAGCCAATTCCAATTTTGTCTAACACCAATTTTTTTTTGTTCCAGCCTGGCGTTGTGTAAACACAATTTGAAAAATTGCTAAATTAAGCAACAAAGCTACTAAGTTGGTTGAGTACTGTTGATTGCACATGTGCTGAGTGCAGACATGACCTTGTTGGCCGGTTTGTCGGCCAACTGCTTTTGGAAGAGCAAAAGAGGGCAGTGGCTGATTTTCAGACATCCTAAGAGATGGATAAAAACAGTTTCACATTAAAGTATCGCCAGATGTGCAAAAATGAAGGAAATCTGGGCCGAATTATTGGTGCACCACAATATTACAGATAGGAGACCACACTGAAATCTAGCTCATTTGTGTAGAACCTCTGATCTGGAACAACTCTTACACTTTTTAATCCATCATTTTTAAGCAACTAAAACTCCTTTAGAATTTCCCCACAGGCAACTTCTCCAACACCTCCATGTGCTCAGAGAAAGTAGAAGGACAAGAAAGGGGGCTGGGAACCATCCCAAAAATGACACTGGGCATGGTAGTACCACTCCTCCCCCCCTCCTATCTCACATACCATTGATCACTATTTTTAGAAGAGCCACACGATCTACACTCAGCCATGAGGGACCAAAGGGAAACCTGGGGGCTGGAGGGCAGTAGGTGGGTTCAGGAGGAAAGGAAGTTGTGGCAGCAGTGTGGTCGGGACAGAGACGGGAAGAGCAGGAAGGTTTTAAAATGACCTGTTCCAAGACACGTACGGACAGCTGCATCTCAGGCACAGGTGCTGAAGAGGGACATTTTAAAGGCCTAGAGCAAAGTCTTGTTACAGTCATCGGATTTCCAACTTACTCTCCTTTGAGCTTTTATTTAAAGACTACAGTTCCTTGCTAAGGCATTCATACCCCTTGGGGATTTTTTTTATATTTTGTCGTGTTACAACTACAACTTTCATTATACATCATTAACACAAATACTGTTTCTTTTTAAACAAATACAAATCTAAAAAGAAGTGTACATTTAAATTCAGACTCCTAAATGCCTCCAGAAGTCACCCAATCATCCCTGCACCATGCTGAGAGCTGATGGTTTACTACAGCACATCCAAGCATATCAATGTTAGAACGTCCTAGTCAAAGTCCAGCCCGGAATACAGTTGAGAATCTGTGACAAAGTTGAAAAGTGACGTTTAAGAATATTCTCCTTCCGGTTAGGCTGAAACTGAGCAACTCTGAAAAGAAAACGGGCACAAACTTCAGCCTGTAGATGAGCAAGTGTATGTTGAAAAAAAAAATTCTAGATGGGGTATCGGTGACAATGTCCCTGACAATGCATTAAGACAAATATATTCAGTTTAATTCTATGCTTTGTGCTCTGAGCGACATCGTACTTTATTTTACATTATATTTAGAATTCCAAATTGCACTTTTTGAACCATTTGAAAGGTTTATTACATTTTATACATGTTTGATCAAGGTAGTCAACTTAGAGAAAGAGAGAAAGAGATACAAACCCAGAGTACTCTCCCCAGTAAGGATACACACATCTATATTGAGATATATGTATATTCATAGAGAAATCTGTATCTCTCACTCTCTCTATATATGAGACATATCTCTATAGAGATATCCATGTACATGTCTACATATCTACATCTATATATCAATATCTTTATGTATAGATAGATTGATATCGATATGTAGATATATAGATATCTATATATAGAATTACATATGTATAGAGACAGATATATAGATATACAGATATCTATATATAAAGAGAGAGAGAGAGAGATCTTGCCCAGAAAGATAGATTTCAAAATTTCTCCCAATTTGTATAGGTTTAGACTTCTAAAAGGCTCTTTTTGTTCCACATTGTTTAAATTTTCTGTTTTGAATTAGAAATAAAAATCTTACAATGGATGAACATGAGTACTGATGTCCTGGCTTTTTAATATCTAAAATGTCCAATTAACAACAACAGAAGCTCTTTTTCCAATTCCCGCCAATCACTCAACCCACACGTGGCCCCACCCCATTGACTTCCTGTTTTGTCTTTGCTCTGACAGTATTTTCCTCAACAGATCTTCCTGGTATTTGAGTTTAGCACTTAGTTAACAATTTATGTCGAACATCTCATCAAGCTGTCTCATTAAGTATTTCTGTAGTTCGATATTTCCCAATTCAGGTTCCTTACATTTGGCCTGACACGTAAACTTTGCTTGACTTGTTGTGGAAATCAGTGCCCTTGGAATAACGCTGCTTTTCCAAGGAAGATACCTGTTCACCGGCTTTTGCTGGAACTGAAGCATCTTGCCCTTCGATATGTTCAGCGGAGAAATTTAGGTCAATGCAAGGTTCTGATTGAGGGATCACTTTCCAAAATGTCTTCTTTCCAAGTTATCAGGCAAAGCTGCCTGATAACTTGGTTTTTCCAACAGAGGACCGTTATTGAAGTCACTATTTTCTGTCAAAAAGGTTAGATCTATGCTATAAAATAACATGCTTATGCTCCTAATTGCACTGACTGAACAAATTAAAGTTGTGTTGAATTTACATGTTAGATGAAGCCTGTGAAGCTATTGATGTATTTAAGTGAGTTTTACTGGTGCAGTTATAAAATAAATCTGTATTTCAGTACAAATATCTGAGAATTAGAATTGTAATGCTGCATTGAAGGCAGAAGAAAATCATTTCTTGTTGTAACCTGACAAAAAGGAGAAAATTTCAGAAACCACCAAATTTATTAACCAATTATTTAATACATGTACACAGAACAGAAAGCTCACACTTACTTGTTTTCAAATACAATAGTGAGTGAGTCTTCATGGACATCTTTGATAAAACCCTGAAGAAAAACACAGAAAAGAAAAAAAAATCATCACACATGCTGTAGAAACATAAGGATCTGGACTGTATGCGTTAGATTTGTGCATGCTGACAGCTGGCTTTCAGGCCAACAGTGTGACTGCTTCTGAAACAGAGCATCTTGGGCCCTGATAGGGAGCCAAGGCGGCACGTTGCTGCTGACACCGTTCTCTGGCTGTGAATTCAGCGTTGAGTGAAAGTCACAACCGACAGCAGAGAAAATTTCCTCTCACTAACAGGATGAAAACGCCTCGGCTCTCTTCGTCTGACTGTCCGTCTGCAGCCTAAATGGCTTGTGTCAAATTCCCTGAGTAGTTTTGAGAAAGAAAAATATGTGATTCACAAATCTGTCACATCTATCACTGGGTAAAAACAGGTGGATGGGGTTTAGAGTGATACTACCATAAATGGGACTAAAGGCTCAGAAGATCCCACTTCAGTGGGAAGCAAGGAAAACTGGTGAGGACGGTTTTGGTCGGGTCATTCCGGACCGTTTCTAGGGGTGAAAAATGAACCGTTTGAAGATGTGGGGGGAGGGTCCCCACACCTCCTGGTTTCTTCAGGAGATTCCCCTGTTGCTCATATGACAGCCAATCAGAGGCAGATGGACGCTCTGGTTCTGGACGCTGGAGGTTTCTTCTGGTTACAAGGGAGCGTTCCTCGCCGCTGTCGCTACATTCTTGCTAATAGAGAATCACAACTAAGCTGAATTGTGCATGATATTTGGAAATTTTGATTATTTTCTTTATTTTAAACCCTAAAATCAAAAATAAATGTTTTTATTTTTCATTAAAAACCAAATCATATAGTATTTTCCTAAAATCTTTTAACCTTTTTTTTTTTTTTTGGACAAAGAAAATCTAATTTTGTTTGGATAATGATTTTGGGGTTGTAAAGGTTGTCAACTCCTGAGCCAGGCAGAGGTTTAAAGAAAAGCTGCTAAAGCAAATGGGGTGAATTAGCAATGATGATGTCATCCAGGACATGTGATGATGTCATCCAGGACATGTGATGATGTCATCCAGGACATGTGATGATGTCATCCAGGACATGTGATGATGTCATCCAGGACATGTCACTGTGAAATATCATCTCTGATGCCCAGATGAGCCATTATGTCATGAAACTTTCATACGACAACAGTCTTCAGTCAGAGGCCTTTCAGATTCACTGCCAGACTGGCTGCTACTGGAGATTCTTCCTGGTCACAGCGTCACCACAACTCTTTGAAGATACTTTGATAAGAGTTATAACAACATTTCATTTCTTTTGGGGTTGTTAAAGTTTTTTTTTTTTTTTTTTTTTTTGTAATTGAATAACCTGGAGTCATATTAATTTTTCTAATCACGAAACATCATTCATGTACAGTTCTAACATATCTGTGTGGTCAAGTCTGTCACCATAACAAATTTTGTTTGATGATACACTGTCCCAGAAGTTGTTGTGATAAACAATAAAATTGTTGTTTTGAGACCATTTTCAAGCTATGCAACAGTAATGGCATAATCATTCAAAAACACATTCTCAAAGATCAATACACTTGAAATTCTATTGAACATTTAACACTGGAATGGGAAGAAATTTTAAATATCCAAAATAAATAAATCAGAAACAACAAATAAAATGAATCATGAAGCCTCAAAACAAAAGTGTCCTTCAAAAACAAAAAAAAAATAAAATCATCAGACTCAAGACTAATCCAGTTTTTGGTAGAAAGAGAAAAACGATAAATCAGCAAATAAAAATTATTGATTTATTGATTATTGCGACAGGCCTCTGGATGCATTAGGAAAACCTGATCAGCTGACAGAGGCTGCAGGTGTGGATGCAGTTCCAGTGAGAAGCAGCCGTAAGTCGTGGATCTACTGATTCTTACTCTGAACCACACAGCAGAAACATTCATCAGTGAAACAATGTAGAATTCAGCACTTCTTCCAACAGCTTTTCACCAACATATTTTAAAAGAGCTGAATTACAAACTTAAGACTATAAAAAAAAAAAAAAGCATTTGTCGACGCTGAATCATTTAAGCATCCATCTCTTTGCTGCCACTTTATCTTTTGGAGCTGCAGCTGCCAGTTCCCCAGTCCCCTCAACAGATTTCAGGTGTTTTTGAAAAGGCCAACTACAGAGACGCTGTGCTACTTGAGTGACAGCAGAAGATGAGCAATTTTTTATTTTTTTTATAGTGCATCTAAGGCATTTTGGGTGGTTTACTGTCTGTTTTATCTCTAATGGGACCAGAGGAAGATGAGGACGGCTGTTTAAAATGGGGATGTCTGTTTTTGTCAGACGTATCATAGAAACAGCTGCTTTTTCTGGAGCCAGCCTCTGAAATTATTTTAATGCAGATGTGTTGGACAACAGAATTACAGCTCATGAAAATGTTTTGCTGATTGAATGACTCTCAGTTTTTGCTCAAAACAAATATGTTTTCACTCTTAGCAGCGTAGCTGAAGGTAAGACAGACTGTATTGGCTGCTGCAGCTCTAACTCCTTTTGTATCCCATGATTTGATGGTATCCCCAACAATAGAACTAAATCAAAAGTCTTCACATTCACAAATGATTAACTGGAAATGTTGCGATATTTATTATCAATGAGCCAAATGAAAACAGGGAGGAACATACTAATGTTAGCTTTGCATTTCAGAGTCTGAATGAAAACATCACCAGGGGCAACACAAGAGTTTATTGAAGAATGCAGCAGCATTTTAGAGAATAGATAGAAACAAATGTTAAAGTCAGAGGGGATCAGCCAGAGAACTGAAGTTCTCTGGCTGATCACAGATATTTAAAAACCCTTACCTGCCGATTCTGATTTAGGCCGATAGCAATTTTGTTTGTTGAACAGATACTAAATATAGATAATAAATCAGTAAGTTGGTAACAGTGGGGTGACTGTTACTAACCGGGGAAACCCAGATGTGAATTTTGCGAAGACAGATAAGATCGTTTTTTCATCGGCCAATCGCAAATTAAGAAAATCAGGGACAATTAAAACGGTGCATCCCTAGTAAAACTATGAACATTTTACAGTATTATTATCTTATTACCTAATATTATTTATGTTAACATGAAGTTGAAGCAGCAGCATATTGAGGCTGTCCTGCAGAAATTACAGGTAGGACGAAATATCCATCATCACCAGGAAAAGCAGATTGTGCCAATTCCAGAAAGTCTTTATGAGTAAGTTGGGACAGAGTCACCAGCTAGAGTTAATTTATTATAAACAGATTACATTGCTTTTAACAAAGTGTCCTGATTGGGACCATGTGTTCATTTTAAAGGACGCTGATCTGTAACAGGGACAGAAAATCATGATCATGAACAGCATTTTCAGTCGATTAATAAAAAACAACAATAACAAAAAACACCAACTAAAACGGCCAAATAATAATGTCTAGGCAGAAGACCAAATGTATGTTTAAGACAAGTACAGAAGTGGATTTGTCTTCAAAATTAATCCGTTTCAAAAATGCCGCAGGGCAAAGTAAAGTCAAGCCCTCCTGATATTATGTGACTCATGGAAAGGAGTAGAAATCTTCATCATGAAGTCAGCAACCATGTGGTTGATTAAAGCCACAAGCTCTACAACCTTCATCCTGGACAAATAACCCAAAATGTGCCAACTCACTTCCCTCATATGAGAAGTCTAAGAGTTGATCCTGAAGAAGTTGGGGTCTTCATTTTCAGCTTATTTTACACCTGCTGAATTCTACAGAGCCGGAACCCCACACACAGTGCGGGAAATTAAATGTAAACCAGTCCATGTAAAGGAGGAAAGCAGTGGAATAATGAGGGCAAATGGTTTTGGAAAGTGTTCAACCACGTCAGAGTCAAACCTGTCACCCTGTAAAACAAAAACAACAGGTGAAGCAACGTGGGAGTAAATATAGGATGGTTGCTTAAACTGTGATGTGGGCTGGCAGAGCAGCTGAAGGCTTCTAGAGAAGAGCCATGTGTGTCAGAATACCTACTGTTTGGTCTTAGAACGCAAAATTTACAGAATTAAAGGAGAAGTCAAGTTTGATATTTAATTAGATTTTTCTCTCAGTGAGTAACAGCAGCAGAGGCTTACACAGAAATGAAACAGAAAGTATTTATCTGTATAGCAACTGTTCCTCCTCAGGGCTGCCTTCTTCATTGGGAGTCAGAACACAAATATATTCTTACAGGAGCTGCACAACAGCTGGCTGCTTTTTATTAGCTTGCTCCGGGTTTAAATGCCTTCATCCCGTGTTTTCTCAATATATGGGGACTTTTTTCTTAAATATATTGAATTTATATTACCATTTGCTCATAAAGAATAGACATGAACCATGCATGCTGATGACAAGTGTACTTAGCTTCTCAGCTAAGACCAGCTAGCGGTTATCCTGAATGGAACACATCTGCTCCTCCTCCTCCTCACTAACGTTAGCTGAGAAACACTGTGCTAGCTTATCTCTCAGGAGGGGGGGAAAACAAAGCAGCCTTTCCATGAAACAAAACTTTAAAATGGGACAACAGTAAACAACCACTGCAAGCAGTTTACCTTGTAGAAGGCCCCGTTCGAGCCGCGAACCTCCACGGCCAGCCCGTCCATGCTTTTCGATAGATCCCCACGGCTGTGCTTGGCGTCCGTAACCGTTGCGACTCCCTGCGAGTCCGGAGCCGTTCCCACCCCCAGCTTCACCGGCCCTTCGCCGCTCTCCGGCAGCCTCTGGATTTCCAGTGTTTCGGGTGGAGGAGGAGAAAAAAAAAAGGTGGAGGGGGCAGAGGTGAAGGGGTTGGGGGAGATGGGTGTGATGGGTGTCACAACAAGCAACGCAACGCAGATGCTGTCCCCCCTGGCAGGCAGTTTAGTTTAGGAAGGAGTGTGTGGAGGGGGGACCGTTATTTGTTTTTGTCCAAATGTGAGATTCAGAGCTCGCGAGCTAAACGGCTCCAACGCGAGCGACTGCTGTAGTTTCGACTTGCGCGAGAAGAAGCACGCTAAATGATGTTAGCTGCTGGATAATTAGCTGGGAGGCTAGCTATCACAAGCCAGACGCCGTCAGTTTTCAGGGATGAAGCTAGCTTGGCTAGTGTCTAGTAGCCGGTTTGCGTTCTGTTAGTTGGACGTGTGGCGCAGACGCAGCATTGAGATATTTCACAGAAGTCGTCACCGGGGGTGGTTTCTTCAGCCTCTGGTGTAATTTTTCGGCGGTGTGTCTTTCTCAAATTCCGTCTGAAATGTGCAACCGCCCGGCTACTATTCCTCACCAGCCGCCCGACCCCTCAAACACACGCTGATAGAGTGAGTCGAAGAGGGTCTGAATGACCTCGAACACCCCACCCCTTCACTCGAGAACCTGCCCTAAAGAAAATATGGGTTTCCAATTGGTTAAAATGTTCGTCAATCAATCATCTTTATCAGTTATTGGCTCAGCAAATAAGGGTTGGTCTCTGAGTGGGACCAATAACTGAAGGCGATTCACATCCTAACACAATTCATTGGTTTGTTCCCGTGTCAGTTGCAATTTCACTCACACTGACCGACTCCCGTACTCCATATTACCCACTCATTGATGAGAGAGAGTGGGAGCATTCCTTAACAGTCGGCCGGCGACCGGCTCGGCTGGAATTAATGAAGACAGGGAGTGGGAGGAGTTTTTTTGTTACTTAAACCGTTCAGGAAGAGGTCATATATAACTGGTGAGTGATTAAGTAATATGAACTTATTTGTGTAATTTAACAACAGACAACGTGAACAAGGGACAATGAAATAGTGAAACATTCTTAAAGAAATGTTGATGGGTCAATACGTCTGTGCACCATAATATTGTTTTGTAGTTCAGACCCACCAGATACATTAACTTTGGGCTTGAAGCCCATTAGACATCGGTTATGAATAACCCATACATTAAAACATCTGTTTCTCTCTCACTGGATTCCACACAGTTGAGCTTAACAGACAGATATACGAACAAGAAAATTGGGTGAGATTTTCTGGCACTGTACTACACAGGCTCAGCTCTTATCTGCCATAGAGGGGCTACATGTGCCACGCATGGAGTTCCACAAGGAACCTATTTATAGGGGAACCTTTTTCAACAGGATTCATCTTGCTCAGATTATGGAGTACTACAACAACGTATCTTACAAATGCTTTCCTGATGGCATAACTTGTATCTCATTGTCACTGCTTCAGTATAGTTCACTACTTTCTGTAAGCCATGTGTGCCGCTGCCAGCCTTGGCCAGGATTCTCTTCCAAAAGAGATTTTTAATCTCAATAGAATTGTCCTGGTGAAATTAAGCTTATGGCTTCTAAATATGACTCATGTCATTATTCCACCTTTCCCATAAAAGTAATTCATCATCAAATCTTTAGTATGCCTGTATGCCTTCTATAATGATCTATTTCCTTTTTTTGTGTATATGTCCCAGACTAAGGCACCCCAAGTTTAAATTCTCCAGTATATTCTATATGGCATTTTTTCTCTTTCTTGAAGCTACATTTTTCCTGGTGTTTTGTTTAGCTGTGACACCTTCCTGGATCAGAGGATCGGCTGAGCTACTGCTACCATCAACTTTACTTTCTCGTTCTATAGATGTTAGACTTGTGGTCTTTCATGATTTGACCCTGAATCGCTCATTTACATAACCATTGGCTGAGCTATTCCAACTAACTGATCTCTTTCAGTCTACAAACCTGAAAAGTGGCTCAGAGTTCATCTATTTAGCTGTCTTTTTCTCCTTAATGAAGACTGAGAGCTACTGCTATTAACTCAGTTACTCTCAGGTGCCCATCTTCATTAAAGTCACAATTCTGAGAAAAAAGTCTGAATTCTGAGATTAATATCGAAATTCTTATTTTTAGAGGCTCTAATTTTCTTCTGTAGATTATAGCAAATGAAAAAAAGTCTGGGGATTTGAACTTTAATCTTAGAATTCTGACTTTTATTCTTAAAATTCTGAGAAAAAAAATCTGAATTCAGATTTTAAAGTGAAATACCTGAGAAGAAAGGTCTGAAATCTGATATTAAATTGAGAAGTATTTTGTTTTTGTGGCTCTAATCCTCTTCCGTAGATTAGAGCCACCATAGGAAAAAAGCTATTGTGAGTATTTTTTTACGCTACATTTTCATTGGTCGTTTTCTATTTTAGATTCTGGTACTTATTTATTTAATTTTTAAAACAGGTAAATCTAGAACAAAAATCAGGCTGGTTTCATCATTTTTTCATAATTACTGTTTGACCACAGGGGTCTGTTCTGCAGAACATGAAAATACGCAGATATCCAGCATCGCGTCAATTCAAATCAATATACAGGGTAAACAACGCAGACATATCGACTTACAAAATAAAAAAAAGCAGGATTACACGGTGGTTGTAGTAGAAAATGGGACTTTAATCTCATGATTCTGACTTAAATTTAATTCCGATCAAAGTCAAAATTACCTTGTTACTCTAAAAAAATTAAAAATCTGCATTTTGAGAAAAAAATCAGAGGGTGTGTCCTCTTCCGTAGCACATCATATTATAGCCATAACATGTATTCCTGTCTACCATAAACATTAATAAGTAGTAATTTCTACAATAACTACAATAAAAGTCTTAACTAAATTTTTCTGTGATATGAACACTCGCTCCCGGATATGGAATGACGTTTTAGAACCTGTGTTTACGCTCTGTGGCCATGTGGGCCAGTTAGCCAATAGAACGACCCGCTGTAGGCGCGCGCAACTTGATTCAGGAAGCTGTCGTTGCGTTGTGGCGTCGCTATTTTTCTTTTATTTCTCGTGGGAGAAACAAAGTAAGAAGGTCGAACCAAATCTTTTGATATTATTAAGCTGCTAAAGGAGGAACATCGAACAGAAAAAAAATGTTCGTTGGGATCGAGACCACGAACATATTAGTGCTGGGGTCGGGAGACAATTTACATCAACAGGGTAAGGAAGGCTTTACGCTGGCTTGAGTAGGACTCATTTGAAAAGTATGCTTAACGAGTCAACATTTTGTTTTTAAATATTGCAATTTACCTACGTGCTACAAACATTAAAAGTTAAATATCACGGGGAAATTTGCCACTTTGCGGGGTTTTTTCCACTAAAATGTTATGGCGTCGATTAATTGAGGCTTTTCCCTTCAATCTTTCTACGCAGTTCTCGCCTCCTTCCCGCTGTGTGACGTGACAGAGGAAGATTTGACCCAGAATCCTCAGTTCTGTAAACTCTTGGCCACTCTGACTCAACATGTGGACAGAAGTGGACTCACTGTCCCACTTAAAGCAGACCTGGAAAGGGTAAGAAAGTTCTTCAGCTTCCAGGTTCTGGATCCTGGTTCTGAGTTTTCTTCTGAAGAACGTACATCACGTTCATCGTACATCACGTTCTTCAGAAGTACATCCGGTTACATCACGTTCTTGATTTAAATCCTCTGTATAAAAAAGCACAACACCTTTTTCCCTCACTTTGAGAACAAATTAGACAACAAATTGTTTCCGTTTGCTTGATGCCAGATTGATTTGATTCTTTATTTTAAATAAATAAATAACTATATGTAATATAATATAATTACTTTGCCTTTAAGCAATTTGGGAAATCCCAGATGATGTTGTAATAACTTTGTAAACCTTGAATTCACAGTATTTGATCACAACACCATTTGACGTATCAATTGTGAAGTGTGGGGGAAGTAGCATCATGCTGTGTGGACGTTTTGATGCAGAAAATACTGGTGCACATAACACTGTGAGAAAATATTGAAGCAATATTTAAAAAAAAAACTTTCAGATGTCAGAAAATAAAACTTTAGGCACAAAGGAGAAATACAAATAGACAAATAAAAGCTATTTGTACCATAGGGAGATAATCTGTCTTATATTATACTCTCACATACCGCAGCTTTAACACAGTTTACTTATTTATCACAATTTATATTATTAATGCAACTTTCACTTACTGGTATATTAAATTATATTACATGGTTTCATAATATTGTGTGGCTTCAGAATTTATGGTCCTATCTCTTTGAAAGACCGTCTGAGCAGCACTGGATCACCGAAATTTTGCAAAGTGTGTTTTCAATTGAACTGTCTGTTATGATTTTACCTTTCTGGTTTTCCAGACTTTCTACTGTGTGTGGTGAGTGATGGTTCTGTGCCGTCAATCTCAGCATTGCTCATTAACAAAAACAGAATTACAGAGTCTTGTTGAGCTCTAAAGTCTTAGTAAAACAAAGTCTTCATAGACAAAAATCTAGTTACTTGGTTACTTGTGTAGTAGAGACGTAAAGGGAG
>NW_015112630.1:410357-411077 GCF_001443285.1 Poecilia latipinna
CAAGCACCCTGAGACTGTACACAAGCCGTAAGGAAGGAGGCAGAGGACTAGCAAGTGTGAGAGCCACTGTCCAGGATGAAACATCCAAGATCCATAAATACATCAAGGACAAAGCCTCAACAGGCGATGTGCTCAGCGAATGTCTCAGGCAATGGGGAACAGAGGACGAGGTGCTAGAGGTACCATCATGGGAGGACAAGCCCCTACATGGGATGTACCACCGACAAATAACTGAAGTGGCTGATATCAGGAAATCCTACCAATGGCTGGAAAAAGCTGGACTCAAGGACAGCACAGAGGCCCTCATCCTGGCCACCCAGGAACAGGCCCTAAACATCAGAGCAATAGAAGCTCAGATCTACCACACCAGACAAGACCCAAGCACATAACAGCAGGGTGCAAGATGCTGGCAGGGAAAGCGTACATGGAACGACATAACCAAGTGGCGAGCATAGTGTACAGAAACATCTGTGCAGAATATGGACTGGAAGCCCCAAGATCAAAGTGGGGAACACCCCCAAAGGTGGTGGAGAATGACCGAGCTAAGATCTTGCGGGACTTCCAGAACCAGATAGACAAGATGGTAATGGAGAACCAACCGGACATTGTGGTGGTGGATAAAGAACAGAGGAAAGCCGTTGTGGTGGATGTAGCAATACCAAGTGATTACAGCATCAGGAAAAAGGAGCAGGAGAAACTGGAGAAATACCAGGGCCTCAG
>NW_015112630.1:413855-435460 GCF_001443285.1 Poecilia latipinna
GTTCAGCAAATTTTCTGGGGCAAACCCTGCAGAAAAGTCAGTGTTTTGGGATGGCTGTCTCTAAGCCCTGATCTAAATCTTTTAGAGAATTTGTGACCAGGCTTAAGATGGATGGATGGATGGATGGATGGATGAATGATGTTTCAACCAGCTAATATGGAACATTTATCCATTTACCAATGTTTTTGAGAGAAAAACTTCAAAATAAGTCAAACATGTGCACCTAATTCTTGTTATTAGTCAGTTCTATTATGCATGATTATTCTACATTGGAAAACAAAAAAAAATTACAGCCATATCCCTGATGAGTGAATGTAAACTATCTAATAATTCTACCTTGATTTTTATAAGCCGAGTATTTAATGAGTCAATTACTAGGTTGTGACACACTGACCTCTACTGGCACACAGAAAGAAGTGCAGAAACATTGAGGGTTTAGGTGTGTGTGTTGTGTCTGTGTGTGTAGGCTGAGCAGAAGCTGCAGAGCCAGAAGCGCCAGTGGCTCCGCTCTGAGAGCCTCCACAGAGGGTTGCAGGAGATGATCCAGGAGTTCTACGTCCGGAAGCACAACTCCACCGTTCCCCCTGACCAGAACATGGTAGATCCCACTAACTTGTCTGGAGTAAATTTGGATTTTAAAACTTTACCATCATTGTTTCCATGTAGTACAAACAAATCCTGTTATAAATGAATGGAGTTATTGGGTTATACTTGAATATGTTGCTAAGGAGTCTTTGCTACAGTTCTATGAAACAATGGAGAGGTGTCTGCGTGTGACTCAGTGTGCCAAGCAGCTGGATCCCAGCAGCACCACAAGTCAGGACCAGCCATCCGTTCTGGGCCTAACGCCCCAACAAGTGCTCCAGCTCCTGCCTTCAGAAAAGGTACATTCCTGGAAAAAGCAGATTTTCCAACAGTCTGACTTTAGATTGTTTCCCTGACTCTACTCTATCTTCCACAGAATGCCCAACGAATGAAACAGGCTCTTCCCAGACAGCTGGAGAGACGTCTGAAGGAGAAGTGTCTGAGCCTTGTCTCTTATTATCAGCCTGAATGGGGTAGTTGTCCATCCACTGACCATATAACTGCACAGTTTGACATTTCGAAAAATAAACTTGCTCAATGGAAACACGACAATTTTGATTTCGATTTTACACTTTTTACACACGAGAGTTGCGTCATCAACAACTGGATGTTGCCACTGGCACAAACCAGGTGACAGGAAGTAGTTGGAGGACAATGATGCAGCATGTTTATTGCATGAACAAACTTATCCATGTGTGATTTTAATTGCTTTTCTTACTTAACGGAAATACCTCAATTGCAAAATTGTGTTTTTCGACATTACCAGAATATTGACAGTCTTCGTTATATTTGTCGTAGAGACGCAGCTAATGCTACATTCACTTTTAGTATCTTTAGCAGGCTTCGTTGTCTTGCACTCACTCCCAGGTCATCTGTACTGTCTTCTAGAGAATGAGAGTGAGGGTCTGAAGACCAACAAGCTGTCTCACCTGTCCACCCTGCTTGACAAAGACAAGAAAAGAACAGAGCTGCTGAAGGAGACGTGTCGAGAAAACACTGTCCTGTTGCAAAGACAAACCCAGCTCTACCTCTCTGTAAGAAAATGTAGTTCTCTCTGTGCTTTTACATTTTTTTAAAGCATTCTTTATTAATAGTTTCCAATCCACAGTTATTGAAGAGGTGCTACTCCAAGCTGTATGCTTATTGGTTTTAATTATATTAAGTAGTGTGTGTTTGTGTAAAGAGAGAGGAGCAAAATGGGCCAAAAGAAGATTTGCTTGCTCTGAAAAGGGCGTGGCATATGTTAGCATCATTTTAGAACCCGGAAATGTTTTTGGTGCAAATAGCCAACATGGATGCAAGGAACATCCTGAGAAAAAAGGAGCAAATTAACGACAAAGTATTTGAGAAGAATCAAATGTGTGTCTGTCTGCCTGGAACCCATTCAGATACGGGATCAGGTCAAGTTATTTGTATGTCAGATTTCAGCAACAAGGCAGATCAAAGTGCTTCACATGATAAAAATGCAACACAATAAACAAACAGAAAAACATTACATTGCAGTGGCAGAATAAAGAAAAGTGATTGAAAACTTGCAATCCAGACTAGAATTAACGATGTTCCAGATATTAGTGATCAAAGGAAAGTCTAAACAAATGGTGTTTTAGGTTTTGATTTCAAACACTTTTGGAGACATTTTTGCAGTAATTAATGCAACTAAACATAAATGTATAGATTAGTTTCTTTAGATCTTGCTGAGATAAAAGTCCTGTAATCCTAGGAATGTTCTAGATGTGGTAGAAGGCCGACTTTGCAAATGTCTTTATGTGTCCCTGAATGTTCAGGTCAGAGTTCATCACTACACCCAGATTCCAGACCTGATCTACAGATCTAGCTGTAAGAACTGAAGCCGTGTGCCGATTCCTAATCCTTGATCTTGACCATTCTTTAGGTCCAAAGATAATGTCAGTCATGTTTCTAAGACTCTTGAAGGAGCACCAGTGGCACAGGGAAAAAGTCTGCATATTTTGGAAAGCCATATTGTTTTTTAAGCAGGACAATGCTCCACTGTGTGGCTTGACAAAAAAATAACACTGCTTAACCCAACTGAGAACTTTTCAGACTTTCTTAATGGGAGATTTTCAGTGAAGGAAAGTAGTACAGATGCCTCTCTGACCAGTGCCTGCAGGCTGTGAGTGCTGCCATCATCAGCAGATCAGATTGTGAAGAAAAGTCCTGTGACTGTAACAGAGAAGAAGAGTTGCTACTTTGGTTGCAACTTTATTAATTTCTTTATATAATTCTGAAGTGTCAGAAATGCTTTTTTTTTTCTTTTAACAGATCAAAAATAAATACTATAAGAATGCCAGTAATCTGTGCACACAGATGCTCTTGTAAGGAAGACACGTCAATTTTTTCAGATTTTTATTAATATTTTGGATTAACAAAGAGGACTTTGGTAAAGACAATTATGATAATGTGAATATAATAAAATGGCTCCACATCTTAGATTTTTACTTAAATTCTACATGGAAATAAAAGGAATAATTGACCACATTTTTCTTCTGGAAAGATAGATCTAGAATTGTCCATAGAGCTTCCTTAGCAATGAACAGTTCAGTGTTTCATGAAGCTTTCATCACCCTGCCTGCAGTGAAGAAGACCTGGGTGAAAATGTTAATGTAACAATATGAGATATTTCTCTGATCTCACCAACATATTTGCATATTAGCAGAAGACCTTCATCATGTTATTAGGTTGAGCTGAATTCCAATCTTTGATGCCACAGAATGACTCTGTTTATAAACCTGAACCTCTTTATGGTAAAGATCTCAAGAAGCTGTTGAAATGATTCGTAGTGAATCCATGGGGGCTGATAATCTAATGAACATGTAAGACATACTGGGTCATCATAGTTTTGGCTGTTTTATAATTAGAAACCACAGGATTTTTGTGAATATTTTGCTATGATTAAGGTTGAAAATAAACTGGAAAATCTACATTCTTTGGTCAGTTTATTCCATTGTTCCACTGTAAATACTTCCCCATTAGTTTTTTTTTTTTTTTACATTTCTATTTTGTGTTTCCTTCACAAACCAGGAGCTGATTAAATGCATCCAGCTGCTCCAGACGCTCATCTTGGATCACAGACTGAAGATCCAGACAGACCTGGACAGGAAGAAATTGGATTACTTTGAAGGCAAATGTGAACTGGTCTTGCAGAAGATAAAGTGAGGCTCCTTCAGTTGTTTGAGTTTTTTATTCACATGTTCAAGACTTGTTTGGGTGGGACACTTAGCCGTGTCTCGTATTTCTAAACATGCTTGTTCTTCCTTTGAAGAACTGAGATGGTGGAAATTCAGCTGGACACCTACTCTCTTGACACAATTTCTGCTCACCGAAAAATAAGGCAAGAGGATTTTAGTCTCATCTCTACTCACCAAACACTTTTTTCCACTAGTTTTTGGTAGAACCTGCGCTTTTATCGAGTCTTATTTCCAAATATAATGCTTTGTGCTGTCTCACTGTTGCAGGGAGAAGCTGGAGAGCGAGCTGACGGCTTGTAAAGCAGAGAAGCAGGCGTTGGAGATGAAGCTGTCGTCGTTTGAGATCTTGGGAAAAGTGTTTGAGGCGTTGGCCGATGAGTACTGTAGATTACGGCAGGAGATAGACATGAAAAACTGGGCTCTGAAAGAACTGACCAAGTACAATGAAAAATAGCTCCCGTCTGATATGGAATTCACTGTTGGGACTCCCTTCTTTTTGAATTAAGCAGTTCTGCAGAAAGATAATGCGGCACTAGTGATAGAAAGTGCTGTGAACATTTGGTTCATTGAATTTTTATTGCGGAGTTCTTCCAATAACACATCTTAGTTTAAATACTCAAATAAGATGAGCATCTACAGTCCATAACTACTGCAATCCTACTTTATACCAACTAAAGTTCAAAGTCCTCTTCTGTAATTACATGTCGTTTTCCTTGGAAGGTGTTGTGTATGTGGTTCATATTGATGTATAATTAAATTGTTATATATAGAATATTGTGATGTGTGTGTGATTTGATCATGCTGAAGGCTTCATAGGTTTGTTGGAGAACATTAAAGAACAAACTACTTCATTAGGACTGAGGAACACCGGAAAAAAGATCAAGAAATAAGTTCTGGCTTAGGTACTTCAAAGTACTTTAATCCTTTGTCAGTGATAAGTAGAACATCTGGCCTGTAATTCTGTTCCATCAATGTCCCAATCAGAATTTCATAGAAAAAAACAAAAAAACTTTAGGGCTAGCTCAAAATTTTCTTAACATTGGGAGATGGGTAATTGACCAATACTCGCCTGAGAAACGGATCTTATTCACAGATCTTATCTTCCTCTGCAAATGTCTGAAAACCAGCTGCTGTCCACTTTTGCTCTGCTGTGATGGAGGTCTGACTGACAGACCCCCCACCAGGTCATTTCTGTATGTGTGCGGTTAATAATCACCCCACGTTTGCCAACTTAATGACTTAGTCACTGTATTTAGTGACTTTTCAGTCAATGACAGTTGTATCATCCAAACTTTAAATCGGCAGATTAGGCTTTTAAAAAATTGGCCAGAAAACTGTAGTCGGTAAACACCTAATAAAATACAACCACTGGAGCATTAACAATAATAATATAAAGACCATATGAGGTATAAGCTGTATTGTATGCGTATTGGATTTAATTATATTGCATTGTGTTGACTTTTTCTTTTGATAGATTTCTCTAAGAACTTTGATACAGTGGATCACTTCATCGTCTAAGAACAGTTGGATGGTTTGCAAACTACTTTAACTGGAACCCAGGCTATGCAGATGGTTCAGTTTATCCACAAGAGAGAACCACAAGGTTCTGTAGTAGGCCCTTTGTTATTTATGTTTTGATTAAATTATTTTGGAAAGGATATTTCAAATGTAGCTGTTCATTTTTATGCAGATGACACAGTCATATATTGCTTTGCACCTATAGCCTATGTGTTTGCTACTGTATATGCAGAATGCATTTAATAGAAACTTCGTCAACTTCAGCTTGTCTTGAATGTTGACAAAACAAAGCTTATGTTTTTAGCAACCCAACATCAGAAAGGTCAAACTAGTCTGTCGTCATTAGTAATGCTAGTCAACTTGTTGAGTAATGCTCAACAAGTTGAACTTGTTGAGTATTACTAGTTCAAATGTTCAAATGTCTGGAGTTACTAATTGATGGCAAATGCTTTAAATTATTCAGTATAATGTGAATAAACTGAGGTTTTTACTCAAATTTTATTTTTTAAAACAAATCCTGCTTTTATTTTGGGGTAAACCAGAAATTTGTGGAGTCAAGTTTTCTTCCAGTTGTTGACTATTAGCTTTTTTCCCCCCTACCTCATAGAACAGTTTTCAAGCACAGCTAGAACTTAAAAAAACTGCTCTGGATGTATGTTAGATGGTGATAGGTCCCATCACATTCTAGTTGCAGACGTGCAATTGTATTGAGTGTCTTTGTCTACATTTTATTGTATATCTTCGTGTCCGTGTTTCAGCTGTTTTATGTATGATGCCATTTATGGCAAAATCTCTCTTGTAAAAGATGTATTTTGATCTTAGTTGGGGAAACCTATTTAAATAGAGGTTATTATTTAAAGAAGCTTAAAAGAGAGGTTATTAAATAATATAGTTAACGCTGAACATCTGTAAATACTGTTTATTTGTTGCAATTTTAAGTATTATCCACAAGATGGCAGTGTGTAATCACTTTTCATATGGTTACCTTGAACGATTGCGATTGCGGGGAAAATTGTACAACAAGGTGGTTGTTTAAAATTAGTATAGTTTTTTTTTAAAGAATTCAAACGAGTGAAAGTCCTGCTTGGCAACATTTTACACATAAATATAAGTTAAATATTTAGCTAAAGCCCTCTTTGCTTTCCTTCCTCATTGACAATCTTCGGTAAGACCCCTCGACACTGACAACCGGAAGTATGTAGTGAAACATCTCGAACCGTTAAACCCTCTCTGCTCTCATCACTACCGCCACCATCATCACCATCCCCATCATCAGCAGCAGGAGCAGCAGCAGCCCCGCCTCAGGACGTGGACCGCTGGCTGGCTGGTTCCTCCCCGACTCAACCTCCCCCACATCTGGCGGGCTGTCAGCACACTGAACTGCCGCTCCGTTCGCCCCGGCGCGGCATGCCCACATCCGCGCCGTATCGCGACAAGAAGCAAGAGAAGCGAACTTGAACCGGAGCGCCGCTATGTCTGAGGTGCGGAAATTCACAAAGAGGCTGAGCAAGCCGGGGACGGCCGCGGAAGTCAGGCAGAGCGTCTCGGAGGCAGTGAGGAGCACCGCGGACCTGGTGGTGAGCACTCCGCGCCCTCTAGCTAGACTCGGGCAGAGACAGCAACTTCTCATTCCTTCCGCCCTTCATAGGCTGGAAAATTAACTTGCCCAAATTTTCTTCCTCTACGCTTTTTTCCCCTCCTTTTGCTCTCTGTCTTTACTTTGTCTCCTTTTATTGATTCTGTCTCCAGACAGCATCCCGTGTGTATTGAGGGGTTATGACTAAAACCCCTGATTCACCTGCATGCTCAGCGGTCGCTCTTGAATTTGCTGCAGCCGTAGAGGGCTGTGACTTTGTCCCGAATCACACGTGTACCTCTCCCCTCCCCAGGCCACTCGAGTGGGGCTCCTTTTGTGTGCAGGCGGATGTGGAGCAGAGCCAGTTAAACAGCTGCAGCATGGCTCCTTAGTCCCAGACAAACCAGGCTGGTATCTATAGAACTGCTGCATTGTGGTTGCCATGTGGATGAGCTGCACCGGTGGTGCCTTGATTCTGCTGAGGCAGCATTTAACTGTGTTTCATGACAGCAAATCGTTGTTGTGACATTTGTGTGGCAGGACTTATGCACCAAGTGTTGTTTCTTGTTTAAACTGAAGCCATCTGTTAACACTTCCACTCCAATTTAGTCATTATGTGGCACAAACTGTCATCCGGACAGCTTTGACTTTTGGAGCTATGTGGTTCTTAAACTGTTGGCATTAGTTATCTACAAGAATAATATGAAGCAAATTAGCTGTAATGTAGAGTTATAAGTCCAAGCAACCAATAAGATGACAAATTCTAACCTTGACATTTTAAGATTCCCCTCGGAAACTGAATCGAGAAAAAAGTTTCATATACCTGGTCAGGAACCTAACCATGTCCAGATAGCAAGATGGAAAAATCAGTACCACAGATTCACATGTATTCACATCGGTATCGGCTGATTTGAGTCTTTTTTTGTCAATGTATTGGCATTGGTCTGGTCTCGTAAGTAAAACTGGGAACACAATGTTTATATCCACACAGCAAATTTGGAAGTATTCCATCAACTCCTACAGGGTTGAATTCAACACTTTGAAAGTGTCTATATTGGTCCGCTCTGGATGGTGTAGAAATTACACTTTTAAAAGTGTTATTTGTAATACAGTTGAATCAACATCACAGTAGTTGAAATTAAACACACATCAGTGTTGAATTACCCAACACTAGTGTATTTTATCAAAAGTTAACACTATGAACGTGTTAATCTTATAGAACATTGTAAAGTATATATCAACATAGAAATCTGAGTTTTAAAATACTACTGGCAGGGTGTGCTGTGGTGGTTCAGGGGTTAAGCACAACCCACATATGGAGGCTCTAGTTTTCAATGCGGCTGTTGTGGGTTCGCTTCCCAGTCTTCCCCTTCTCTCATTACCCACTTTTCTTTTGTAAATTTACTACCAAATAAAAGCCACTAGAGCAATTAAAACCGTTTTTTTCCCCAGAAACTATTGGCCATCAAAAATCCCCAAATTCATTTTAAAAGACATTAGATGCCACTTGAATCTACAAAAACACCAGCACCAGTTGCAGTATATAATCTACTTTTATTTCAAAACATCAAACATCACTGACAGCAATATACAACAAAGGCCATACATTCATGGTACTTTGCACTGCTTTGAAAGTTCATTGGAAGCGGCCATGGATGGTCTTGTGGTGAAGTATCTTTGGTGCTGCTCTTATTTTCACCAACATACAGGAGGAAGGGCTGTCCTGGTTCCACACCAATGAGGAAGGCTTCAACACTGGCTCCCATCTTTGGCAAAATGCTAAGAAGACAAATAATAAAAATGATTAACTATATAGAGCACAGCTCCATTCAAATAGCAAACGAAGCCAATAAGAAAGAGCTTCTAGACCTAGGATCATTAGAGTAACACATACCTGCACATATCTGACAACATGGTCAACACAAACTCTTTAGAGAAACTACTAACACTCATGTTGTTGAATTAGACTAATCAAGTGTTGAATTAACACTGTATTTTAACATACTACACTTACACTGGAAATCTAACACTTTTCAATTTGCTGTGCATCTTGTTGGTGATGGCCTTTCGTTTGGAAGAAGGTAAGATGAGCCGTGTGGTATTTGTTTGTTTGGCCATGTGACTGTGATCGTGATACAGCAAAGGATTGTCTGGTGATTAAGTGAAGTAGAGAAGCAATGTCAGCTGTGTGGTCGTTTTTTTTTCCCCCTCTGTGGTGTTGAAATAGTAGCGATAGGTAAATACTGGTTAGCAGAAATATCAATGTCGAATAACGATATTGGCCCAAATTTTGAAATCAATGCATCTGAAATCGGAAAAGCTGCAATCAGATAGAAATTGTTTTAATAGTCTCTGATTATTAAAACATAATCAGAGACTATGTTTTAAACGCATAACAACCAAGTGTGTGAGATGGTTTGGTGAGAAAAGGCGGTTTCTCCCTCCTGAACGCCTGACCTCAGAGAACCTTCCTGTCGTTCTTCCCAACTTGCGACTTGGAAATGTTTGCTTCAAACGTCCAGGGCATTTTGGAAAAATATGTTATTTTTCTTTTTAGTGACAGACCATAAGAAACAGAAGTTTTTCTATAGGATATAGAGTATGAAAGAGTGTTTTTTTTGGTTTACCATGCTCTAGATCATCATCATTCTGTTGCCAGATTCAGTGGTGACCCATTTTTGGTTTACTGATAGAATCCACCAGATTATTACTTACAATCTCTGGTATCTGCAATAATTCATGATGTCATGCACAGTAATAAGGTTCGCAGGGCCCACAGCATCACAGATCTCACACCAAACCTAACTCGTTGTTCCTTTGTTCGCTCTGTGTTTGCAAGCCTGTAGTCTTATGATGATCATCTCCTGCAGTGTGACGCAGGAAGAACTCCCCAGTGGAATAATCTTGTGATTAGGTTGAGTTTCCTTAAACAGAGCTGGTGAAGGGAAGGATGTGTTTTTGCGCTCCGCACCACGTGGGGTGGTGTGTTTACTTTCTGCTACCGGAAGAGGAGCAGGGACTGGCCGAAGACTTTAAGGAGGAGAACAAACGGTGTTTTGTGAAGGGTGGATGGTCTGGGTTCCTCTCTCACATGGGGATTCCCTCAGGCATGCTGTGGCCATCCTTTCACTGTGTGACTGTCATTGTTGGTTCAGTCATTCCTGTCGAGGAAGCTTTAGTTATGACTGAGTGCGCTGAATGATAATCTCCCATCAGGTTTATGTTTTTCTTGGGCAGAATCAAACCTGTTCCTGGAAGTTTGACGGAAATAAATCGTGGAGAATATCGTTCTGGCCTTCTGTTCTTGTGCTTGAAACAAATATTCTTTTTGAAGGATTCTTCCTTTGGACATTTCTTTTTTTATTGACTTTCTCTTCCTTCCTTCCTTCCTTGCATCAATTTCTTGAATTTTCAAGCTGTGGCACATTCTGAAGACCAATTAATTCTTCACAACTTTATTCGACTGAAAGTTTAGAAAACAACCCAATGAATTAGTGCTGTAGAATTTAGTCGGGAAAATTGATTTTGGGGATCTTAAGTACGCTAAACATTTTCAAAGTTAGCAAAAGCGCTAATTGAAAAGTTTGCTTTGCTATTAGCAGACTAGTGGAAGTATGGCCACCGCAGCTTCATTCGCCTTTCTCTTCACAGCAGTTGTAGTTTGAGGGTCTAATGCAGGGGTCCCCAAACTACGGCCCGTGGGCCGGATCCGGCCCGCCACGTCGTTTGGTCCGGCCCCCTGAACAATGCCAGACCTGGCCCGCCTCCTCATACCAGAGAGCAGCGCGAATGTGTCGTCGTGGTCGTCGTCGTCCCCCCCCGCTCGACAGTTTTTCAAAGACAGAACAGCCACCCCCCCCACCCCCCACCCCCGACGATAAGAATTTCCTAAGGTTTATTTCTCCAAAAACCTAAGACCGGCCCCCGACCAGAGAAAGGAACAGCTATGTGGCCCTCGCAGGAAAAAGTTTGGGGACCCCTGGTCTAATGTAACAAAATGTGAAAAATGTGTGTTAATAATGTTGCAAAGCACAGTAAATACATAGGTGAGGTTGTAAAACTGAGTACACGTGTAAAGGGTAAAAAATAATCTTGTTTCATACTTCATTTTGTTCTAATCAAGTATCTTTGATTTCACTAATTAATCTATACAAAGGCAAGCAGGTACCATGGTGATGTTCACATCAGTTTCTCTGAACTTTACCACATTGGTCACTGCCTCAGTCAGGTGTGAGCCTGTAGGGCAGAGTGGGTTCAACTGGCTAAATGCTTTATTGAGGACAGAGCATGAATGCATTTGGAAAGTAAACTCCTTACATGCATTCAACTAAGATGTCCTTCTTGCATATTAATATGTTTAATGGAGATTGGGACAGTGAGAGTGACTCCATTACCTCATGAAACGTGATTGTTTTGATGTTGTGTGATTTATTTAATGGAGTTATAAATCAGTTGGTTTAACAAGTGTACTTGAGGAGCAAGACTGACCATCATTCCAGCCTGAACAGAACGCTGTTAGAAACTTCAGGTTGGGTTTTCCTTCTATTGGTTTTATATTAATCAGTTTAAACATCACTCACCTCTTCTTGGTTTGTCTCCTCAGGAGAATGAATTCCTGCATCAATGCTTGTGTACCTTTTTCTACCACACTTTTTTTCCCCCTCTCAACTTTGAAGCTTTATCTTCTTTTGGAGGGTGTCAGTGACTGTCTGCTGGACAACTGATTGTCTGTTACATAATTAGTTAGCATGTTATTAAGTAAATGTAACTTTTGGATGATATTCTCATTTATTGAGCTGCACCAGTCGATTCATTACCTACTAAGAAGATAAATTGACCAAACAGGAAGCAGAGTTCAGCATATTGGGTATGGATTTATTACATCAGGAGGTCTTGTGACTGAAACACTTTAACCTGTCGACACAAAAGTATCTACTGAAGTGATTTACTGCTGCATTGTACTAAGTAGCTGCTACAGTGGAGGCATTGATCATGTTTGTTCCACATGTCTTATCCTTTGTGTTTTCAACTCAAAAACTACATTTCCCTTTATAGAAAAGGAAAACAAAAGGCCAGGTGGAAAGAAGACGTTTGTTTGAAAAAGAACGGCCTCTGATCGGTTGATAAGTAACATTGTGAGCATAAGGCTAGCAGCAGACTTTTTCCACACAAAGGATCTATCGTTCAGGCAGCACTCCAGGTTGAGCTCTGGGTCGTTTTTGTCTTGACAAAAATCCACAACTCTGAATCATTTTGGAAACCGTCAAGGAAAAGAAGACTCCATCTAATCCTGCGGAAGATCAGCATCACCAATAAATCTTTCAGGTGTTCTTTTCAGCAGACACTTACAAAGTCCGACTTAAGCTGGGCTATTTGTTACCAGTAAATACCACACAGCAACAAACAGGTGTCTTGATGGTTCAGTCAAACCTGAAAACCCCCACCCTCCTCTGTTGTGTGTTTGTGGTCATGTTATTTAATTAAACTGAAAGGCTTTTTGGGAAACAGTCCAAAGGAATTCACTGTTAACATCTACACAGTGCTCTGCCACAGTGTCATCCAGTCAGTGTTACAAACAATCCAACATAGCTTAATTTACATTCAATGCGTTTTACTCACTGCACTTACTTTCACTTTAAAACTTCCTCCTTTGCTACTCCACAGTTGTGGGAGTAGCTCTTTTGTTTTAATGCTGGTTTGTTCTTTTTGTACACTTTTGTTCATCATCTCCTTTTTTTTGCTAAAGGCTTTGTGTGTTTGGGCAGTAATTCCCAAATCCCAGAGGAGTTGAAAAAGGAGGCTCCCTAGATGCAGAGCTGGAAGAAGAAGGAAATTCAGCCATTTCTTAAACTGATCATTGAGGGAAAGGATCATATCCCCTACTCCAACATCCCATCTGGCTTTTGAAACCTATGGACAGACAGGAGAATCAGCAGAGCTCAATCTAAGACATGTTACTGTGGAGTATGAAATCTGCTGCCTGGATATTGAATTTTTAGCATGTCAGTACAGTCATATGACAATCCTGACACTCAGTCTTACAGCAACAGTAGCTGTGTTTCCATAAACTTTTTTCATTCATTCACTTTTTTTTAAGTATCGCGTTTGAAAAGGTTAATGAAAAATGATTTCTGAGGTGGTTTTTAAGTTTTCTAAACAAAGTTAATGCGCTATAAGGGGAGATGGAAACACATTTACCGAATAAGTTCTGACATGGCGAATATCTACCAGTTTACTGCAGCCATGCATTATGCCAAAGTTTGAGGTAATCAAGTAGCCTGGTTGATTCACTTCAAACCAGTAGATGAAAACATCTACTGGTTTATAGTTGACGCATTGAACTCGTGAAGGAAAGTAGTGGTGTAGTAGTGTTGGCTGAATCACCTTGGATACAGGTTGGCCGGACGGCAAGTTGCAAATTAGTGGTTCAATTCATTGCCCAAACCTTGAGGTCTTTTGGAGAAAATGGCCGCCCCACGGGTACATGCGTTAAATGCATAGCGTCGACCACAGCTCCTGCGCATTCTACTCCGTGTTTCCTGCCCACATTCCTGCCACCATCGTGAGGAACCCACTGCTAATGGAGACGCACCCAACCTGGCCATAACCGAACCAGACATTAACTGTCAAGAATGAGACTTGACAATGGAGAACGGAAAAGATATCTGGTTATCTGTTAGTAGTTTGTTCTAAAATAGACTGAAACTATTGCAAAGGTCAAAGATCTAATTTTGCTCTTGAAATGAGCTGCACGTGTGCTCAACTCATTCAGACAGACTGGAGCACTTAGCGGGGTCAGCTGCAGGACAGCACAGCCGCTTTACGCTCAACGTGAAGAAATAGCTTCGGTCATGTTGGAGTCGTTAGTGCCTTGCAGATGGAGAACTTAATGGGACACAGACATCTGGAAACAGCCTTGCTAACATCATCATCGCCGGAGGCGGGCTTGGCTTTGTGATCGGGTTTGAGTATTCAGCTTCCAGACTTGATGGTTTAAGAGAAGAAAGTGTTAGACATGCTGAGGGTTTGCAATGATTTCGATGGCTTTCACCGTTTGGTCACACCCAGCTTCTTTCGGCACGTTCCCTTTCTGTTTTGGTTTGTTTCAGTAACAACTGTGACTTCACTGCCTGACAACGACTCCTCAGCCTCTCTACACCTCTGTGAAAGCAGAAGTTGCCCTTGTCTGCCTTTCCTTCTCTCTTTGCTGCTTCCTTCCCCCACATGCCTCTCGGTGTTTTGTATACCATGAGTGGCTTGAACTTGTAGCGCTGCGGTTGTTGCACATGACAGGAAGTAGAGCTGCTGTCGGGCGCAGGAGAGTCACAGTCATGTGTAATGGTTTTAGCAGACTTGGAGGTGATTTCTGTTTGATTTGCTTGCAGTTGAGAAAAGAAGCAGCTATGCTAGGTTAAATGTTGATGTGGGCATTGGAGCGCTTCGGGTTTTAGTGGAAAAATCTGGAGAAAACATGAACATGGAACCGTCGTAGTTTTTAACCCAAATTACAGGTTAGAAAGCAACAAATGGCCACGCATTCCATCCAATATGGCCTGTGCACAGATTCCAATGTAGGAAGGGGCTTTTAGAAATATCTGAACAAATTCTGTGCGGCCAAAGTCTTTAGATCGACAACTGTTTACTTCCACTGCAGGAAGAGATTAAGGTGTTTTTAAGTTTAAAAAAATGAAATAATATCAATGAAAGATCCAGTTCAGGTAATAACAAGACTAAAGTATAATAAATTGAAGCGTGTACCAACAAGTAAATCTTGAAAATATATGGGACTGAAGATAAATATGGTTAAAAAAAAAGGCCAGGGTGAATTGTATTCTGTGCTTTATGAATCAATTTAAATAGTTTTGTGGAGAGTATCTCTGATCACAATATGTCTGACTTGCTTGTTGGCTTCAAGCTTACAAAGTTGTATTAGTTTTCCAGCAAGTCTATGGTGACCTGACATCTTTCTTTAGAATTTATTTTTAAAAAGTGAACGACCAAAAGGTTTCAGTGTTATGTCATCTCTCTACTACTAGAACAGGAACTATCACCAATACCTACTCAGAACATCACTTCAAGAAAACCAAGCACAAACCTTTGAAACACAATTCTGACTTTTCAATTGTTGTTTTTTATTATATCTTTTAGGATTGAGCGTTAACCTATTACAAGTGTGTCGTGACTGTCGCATTATTGGCTGATAAATGTAATGGTAAATATTACATTTTTAACTCAGACAATACTACAAAACCCGTGTCATTAACGTAAATCGATGCCACTCCTGTTAATAGTTCCAAGTTGCTGCATGTAAAGAGTAAAAAGTTGTGGGACTGAGTATTGTGCCTTGGGAAACTCCATAATTTCATTTAGTGCATTTAGATTAGACATTTATATTTTGTTGACAAATTATTTAAAATGACTTGTTATTAAAACTAAAGAAGCGTACCCAAGATGTCGATAAGTGAGTAATAAGTGAATAAGCCCCGATTTCTGTAATGTTTTGAGATTGGAGATTGGCTGTTACTCATCCATTGATCTTTTCTATCTCTGCAAAGGTCTGTAAATCAGCCACTGTCCCCCTATGCTTTACCATGAGAGATATGTGACCAACAGCTCTCTGTGTTTTTGTGTTAAAAAGGTTACAAACTACAAAAATTCAAAGGTGCATGGGCAGGTATCGTAGCATGTGAGGCCAAATTGCAAGTGGAGGAAGGGCACGATTGGTTCACACCCCCTCCTGCAGTTCAGTGTGTCAATTGTAAACCTACCTTAATCCACTTCATGGTTTTTATAAAACCCCTATTTAAAATAAACAAATGGCGCTTCAAGATTTCTCCCAGAAAACTTGCTAAGCCCGGTGGTTGGGTTGGGCCATCATTCATCCATGGATGCGAGCCGTCGTGTTTTTGAGTTAAAAAATGTTTAAAGTTGATAGGAAATTTTAAAATATCACTTGATAATTATATGTTATTAAAAGATTGGAAGATTAATACCTGAACACTAACTATAAAGTCTTAAAAAAAGCAAACATTTAAAAAACACTTTAAAAAATAAGCAATGCTTAGCCTGGTGGGGGCACAAGTAAAGCCTGGTGACCCTCCAGGCTGATAATGCACTGGTTTTTACAGTATAAATTAGATCTTTGAAAGCAAAATGAATATCCTGTTCCGTCTCGTTCTTGTCTTAGGTTTCACTACGCCATTGCTGTTTTTAGTCGATTCAGATATTTTCCCATCAATCTGTACAAAGTTTTCCAAACAGAAACTTTACTTTTGACTTATGACACTGAGTTTTCATATAAGGGATTATCAACAGCTAATGCTGTCAGTGGTCTTTGTGGTGTGTCTTGGCTGGAGCCATTCAGTACCTTAATTAAAGTTTAGCTCCCAATCTGTGGAAGGATACTTAACCATTTCCGCAGCAATAATGTACCCAGAGCTGCTGCCATCATTCTTAATTGAAACGTACACCACACCCCAAACAGTGACAGAAAAACTTGATCAGCTTATTACCCAGTACAGATGCACATGCAGACATTTTCTCAAAGAGCTTTACGGTGAATGGGAGCGGGGGTGGCTGACTCTGAAATGAAAGCTCTGCCTTGTCAGCTGTGAATTGCTTACGTAGAAATATGATGGAGCACAAAGTGGAAAACAGGTGCAGTATTCTTCCTGCAGAGCATGCTGATCTCTCTGTGGGTCCAGAAGCAACCCTTCTGCTCGGAGTGTTTCAGGAAACGGCAGCCGATCAGAATCAGATCCACCCAGTCTGATTCTTTAAGCTCAAGCAGAAACTACGTGGTGTTGCTGAGCGGAGGCTTACTGGCTTGGCTTTGCTGCTTAGCCTGGCCTACAGCGGCACTTTGTTTGAATTCAATTTCAACCACAAATGTCGATTTAGGTTGCTTCTTGTTGGTCTGAAAACCTGCAGGCCTTTTTAAGACAGAGGGATCATTTCATATCATCCACTTCTCTATGAAACTCAAAACAGGAAGCACAAATATTCTGTTGTAGCATGTAGCATGTGATGCTGTTATTTTTCTTATGCCTCAATCATCCTCACCCTTTTCTGTCTTCGTATCAGTTTCCTCTCCCTTTATCGCCCTCTGCCTTTCCTTGGCTTGTTTCCTACAGACCACCGGTAGCTCTAAGCTTTGCAGTATCACCTGATTTACTGTGGTTCAGCTGTGGCGTTGGTAGAAAAAGCCACATTAAAGCTGCAAATATCAGTTTTAAAATGAACAAAGGGAATTGTTTTGTTTGAAAGTGACGCGTCGCCTGTTTCATCTCCAATCCTCCCCCATTTAAGGAGCAGCCGAAGATCATCGAGCCGCTGGACTATGAAGCGGTGGTGTTCCAGAGGAAGGCCCAGATCCACAGCGACCCCCACAGAGACCTGCTGCTCTGCCCTGCCGACGATGTCTCTGTGAGTTCTACATACATTTCACGTGATCGAGCGACACGGAGCAGAGCTTGTTGTTAAGCAGAAGGGAAATTATTGATGTTTTTTAAGATTTCCTTTTGTTTGTGTTGGGCAAAACTAACCAAAATGTTGGTATGGCTAACCCTGAAGCACTAATCTTGAACATTAATTGTGCCAATGCTAATGCGCTACACTAACACAGTATTTAGCGAAAGCTAATGCTAAAGAGCTAACTTCAATTCAAATTATATTTGCGCTAGAAAGACTACTCTGAAGCACCAGTTTAATTTTGACATTATAATTTACATGTTCTATAATACCCTTAGATATTGTATTTATATTCATATCTTGTTCTCTGCTGTTTGTGTTTTATTTTGTTCCCAAGTTTCTTGGATAAAGTTATTGGGATAAAACGAGGGGAGGAAATGGAACTGTCGCTGTCAGTGACTTTACCAACTTCAAAATAAGAGCATGAATAGAAACGTCTAACAACTTGGAAGAATTCTTAAAAGTTGAAAACCAAAACTTCAACGCAGACGTTGAACATTATTCAACTGAAAGTTAGCAACACAGTCAAGTAAACTAACATTTCAGAATTTATCTGGAAATATGAAGTTAGGGGAAGCTAAGTGTGCCAAAAATTTTCAAAGTTACCAAAACACTAAAGCACTAACTGAAAAATGACTTCCATTCCTAGCAGGTTAGCAGAAGTTTGCTCACCACTTGTTTTCACTCATCTTTAATGTTATACCACTTAATAAATTGACTGAAAAAAATCCTTATTGGTAAATATCAATATATAATTGAACATTAAAATGAAGAAAACTGTTGTGGGAAAGCCTTGACGAATAGACGGCAGTGCCGACATCCTGGAAGCCGGTCAGCTTGGTGGTAGCCGTCCTGTGAAGTCCTTAGAAAATTCTTTACAAAATGTGAAGAAAACAAAAAGTGTTACAAATACTTCTGAAGCAAATGATGTCCCCAGTCTCACAGACTCCTTAGTGAGTAATGTTTACATGCTCCCATGTGTCTATGTGTTTATGTGTTGCTGTGTTTGCCTGGATGCAGGAGTCCCAGATCTCCCGGCAGAGGAGGACCGTCGTTCCTTCTGTTCCTCAGAATGCCGAGCAAGAGGCCAGGAGTCTGTTTGCTAAAGAGGTATGCTGACAAAGCAGCAGCAGCAACGAGCCTTTTATCAAGATCTAAAAAGAGACTTGGAATGAAAAAAAGGAAAAAGGAGCTACTTTCTACACTCGACACTTTGTTTTATCATTGATCAATAAAATGGCTATGTCACCATTCATTCTCATCTTTTAGAGTGTTCACAAAGAAACGTTCAGATTTCTTTGTGAAAACCTAAACGTCTAATCATCAATAAAAACGTGACTGTGTGTTATGATGAGAACACTCTGCTCTCCAGCTCTCATGACTGTGACACATCGTAGAAAAAGCCATAAAATGGCTCGTTAAAATGGAGCCAACATCATTTAGCATTTAGCAAACAAAGATCCTTTCAGGCAGCAGAAACGTTCAGTGTTGAAAGAAAAATAAATGGCAGATAGAAAGCCTTAAATAGATGTAACCTTTACGGGTGCACCAATTGCGTTTTTCTGGCCGATCACCGATCTTTAAAAAGCCTGACCTGTAAATTCTGATTTTGGGCCGATGCCAATATTTTTGTTTGGAAAGTTGCTAAATATTGCGGTAAAGTAGCTAAGTTGACAGCAGTGGAGTGACAGTTTCCTTCACAAAATAGGGATATGGCTGCTTTTACACTGAGGAAATGACAGTTTTGACCCACTTCTATATTTTACTGTATCTGGTGCTAATCCAGCTTTCTGATCCACAGTGCATCAAGATGTACAACACCGACTGGCATGCCATCAACTACAAGTACGAGGCGTACTCGGGCGATTTCCGCATTCTGCCAAGGTAAGGAAAGATAAGAACCCAAACTGATGGGAATAAGTGACATAATGTTGGAGAAACTGTGTTCAGATTTAGAATTTGTGCTAAACGACCTCTTAACTTAGCTGGAAGTCCTTTGACTGCCAGCTATTTAAGATGTACAAGGGATTTCACTGTGCTCACTGGTGACCTACCAGAAATCCCCAGTATGTCCATGCAGCTTTAAGTCTTCTTCTGCTCAGAGGAAATCTACCAGCTCAGAAAGGTTTGGCGTTCTGAACTCTCACAGTGATGAAGAGGTCACTGAGTTTATCACTGCTGTTCCAACCTCAGGGGAAAATGCCTCACAATGATCCCTCAGCAGGTCTGGATGATATTAGCTACAACTAAAATGTTGCTTGAAGACTTTGTTAGTAATAATACAGTGAAGCCCCGCTTATTCACTGTTCATTGTTCATAGTTTCGCCAATTCATGTGTTTTTTTTGTAGAACATATCTGAAATATTTGACAGAAAATGCAGCCAGGAAGCTGAGTTACTTAGCCACAATGCTCCTTGGCACGCTGTTGGCTGTACCTGCCTAAAAGCAGAACTAAGGAAGGCTATAGATGTTAGCTTGTGGTGTAGTTCTCAGAGCGTTTACAATGTGTGTTTTGATAAATTTATATTGGGGTATATTCGGTGTTTCAGCTATTAAATAGCTGAAACTCTGCTGAATTTAGTACACTCAATTGCTGAGTGTACTAAATCAAACACTCTGCCATTGAGATGGCTAACAGATTGTTAAAAAAAAATACATACTCAGCTATAGCACCAACATTTTCAAAAGAAGGCTTCATGGATTGAGAGCAGAACCATTCAGTAGAGAGAGACGGACGAAGTTCAGACCATCTCTTTCATCGGTCATAAAGGCCAGTGATCATATCCCCTACTCCAGCATCTCTCTTTCTCACCGTCCGGCCAGGCAGAGATCTAAAGAGGAGTAGCAAAAGCAAAAGAGGTTGATTTCTAGTACTTGCCGACAACTCACAGTGTCATCCATCAGGTGTTACAGTGAAATATAATATATTGAAGGTACTTGGATGAAATTCAGTTTCCCTTTGGGATAAGTAAAGTATTTTTGATTTGAAATGAATTTTTGGCGATTTATTGTGAAATAACCCTGAAGCAAAACATCATCACATCAGTCTACCTTTTCAAAATACTGTATATGAATATAATGTACCAAATTGGTCCTCATAATTATGACTTTAAAACTTGTTATTATGACTTCCTGTTGGGTTTTTAGTTTATCTTTCTCGGCCAGTATGGCCTTCTGTACAGCTTAGAATTTGGCAGGAATAAAACACATTGAAGCAAACTGGAATGCTTCAGAATATTAGTCAAGATCTGGCAAAAATCACTTTTCCAGTTTCTATTGTGATTTCATCGACCCAAATATACAGAGAGCAGAATTTACAGGTCTTTTCTGCTTCAGTGTTCTTCTTATAGACATATGCCAGTAGTAGAAATACATTCAACATTACAAAAGTGTTTTTAATGTCTATGTAAAAAAAATAAAAAAAAATAAAAACGGATGGTATCTTTAAAATGCCTCATTTTAGTTTTGTTGACAGCAGAGGAATGTAGCTGACCTCATGCAGATGAAGCAGAGCTGCTTATTGACCCTGTTTGTGTTTTTTAAAGCAAAGGGCTGAAGACGGACAAGCTTCCCACTCACGTGTTTGAGATCGATGAAGACGCCAAAGATGAGGTGAGTTGCTGATCACAGGCACAGACAGCACTGTGTGTGTGTGTGTGTGTGTTTGTAGAGGGCTTTTAGTGGTGCCCTATAAATCTCTGAGATTAGATTCCTCTAAGACATACTCAGATTTGTCTTATTGAACAAGCAGGACCGTCCTGGGATAGATACAAAGACATTCTCTGCTCATTTACTAAAGCAGATATGATGAAACATGGCTGGCTTACGGCCTGTCAGGTGGGTGTGTCAGCCCTCTTACATCTCACTACGGAGCAGGGAAACCAGAATCCTAACATGTCCTATAAATAGATCTCATCGACCGCCCACATGGAGGCAGAGGAGAGACGGAGGAAGGTCAGGAGAACGTCTGCTTTCTAAACCATAACTCTGCAGTCAGGAGGACGGAGGATGGGCTTGACTCTCTTTTAGCCAATCAGAATGACGGACTAGTGTGAACATGCATGTGTCTACTCACCAATAGTCACCAGTAGTCTGATCTCCTGAAACCAAAGTTTGTTTTTTTTTGGAGAACTGGAGTATGAGACATTAAGGAAGCTCTCGTATTGTTCTGACATCCTGTAGAGCAGTGGTTCCCAAACTTTTTTTTCTGCGCCCCCCCAGTGGTTTCCAAACATTTTCTGCGCCCCCCC
>NW_015112630.1:439260-473996 GCF_001443285.1 Poecilia latipinna
ATGTAGAGTCGGGTTAAATTGAATGTTTCATGATGTTTAAGTTGAATGTGTCCTGAAAGGCTCCGTGTGCTTTCTGTTGGCCAGGACACGGCGTCGCTGTGCTCCCAGAGGGGAGGCATCCTGAAGCAGGGCTGGCTGCAGAAAGCCAACATCAACAGCAGCCTGTCTGTCTCCATGAGGGTGAGTCAGCGCCAGCACTCCTGTCTGTTATTAACACAGAGTCGTGGAGGGGTTGGACACGGCACGTCAACCGTACTCAGTCCTTCTCCTCTGGCAACTCGAAGTTCAAACAGCAGCCATTTAGTATACGGTTTCTTGGAAAATGATTCATGCCTCTTAGACTTGTTCACATTTTGTCACATTATAACTTCTAATTTTAATACCTTATATTCTCAATATCCTTCAAGCTGTAGTATGTAACTTTTATGAAGAATATCTTTTTTTGTTTACACATTTGTTAAAATTGTCACCATGTTGTTACTGCTTGTAATGAGACACATAGTCTCATTACAAGCTCCTTCCTGAGCTGCTATTGGTGTCTGAAGAAATGCAGCACTACTGGTCAGAAACAACCAATCGGAGCCAGAAGGAGGGGCTTAGCACTGTCAGTCAGCCTCATGTACTCGCTGCTAAATGTGCTAATGGTGGAGAAACAACTCACTGTTGCAGGAAAATTGTTTATCCACTGCCATTTGTGACTGTGCTAACTAGCCTTAGCATTCACAACGGGCTCTGCTAGCTGGCACATGAGATTGTGATTGACAGCGCAAGACCCTCATCTTAGCTTTGATTGGTTGCTTCTAGTTGGCACTGGGAGTGAGTTCTGGAAGAAGGAAGAGGAGCCCAATTTTTTTTCACAGATTATCTGTCTCATACCATACTGTCATGACTGAAACAGTTTCAACAAATACGTAAAAAATGATTTTAATAAAACCTACCGATTGTTAGATTTGAATAAAATCTAATAATCTCTATAAACTAGAGGTGCTTTGATGAATCAGCCGGCTTATAAATCTGCCATGAATTCTTTATTTTGGAAGATCGACTGATACTTACATGTGAAACTGATCTTATCCATGGAATCTTATCTACTTGTGCAAAGGTGTGAAATTCAGCCACTGTCCGCTGGACAGGGCTGACTGACAGACCACCCAGCAGGTCTACGGTTTACAATAGTCACTCTCCAGTATTGCCACCTCAGTGACATTTTTGCTTCATTAGTGACTTTTCAGACTAAAACATTGGATTTGGCCAAAATCAGAATTGGCAGGTTCAAGTTTTTTAAAGATCAATGATTGGACAAAAACTGCAAAAAAAAAAAAAAAAATGCAGTTGGCTGCACTAGAATTTATTACAAAGTGTCAGGGTAAAGTCTCTGCTGTGACTTTCAGGTGTTCAAACGGAGATACTTCTACCTGTCCCAGCTCCCTGATGGTTCCTACATCCTCAACTCCTACAAGGACGAGAAGAACTGCAAGGAAACCAAAGGCTCCATCTACCTGGACTCCTGCATTGATGTTGTTCAGGTACACTTTGAGCAAGGCAGCAACAGCAGTCTTATTGTGGGTCCTGGTGTTAATGTGAGCTCCCGCCACGCTTCAGGGGCTTTTAGCTGCTTTAATTGGGGCAGATTTACTGCATTCCTCTGACTGGGTAGAGAAGGATTGGCCTAGCTGATTAAAAGGGAGGAGCTGCGAGTGGTGGAGGGGGGTGATGGTGTTGACTAAGTCAACTTGTGGGTACTTTCTTCAGGTCTGGGCTGGTTGCCGGGAAGCTTTTAGTTCGATGATCACGATTTCACTCACTGGGTTTAGTCAGCTTCATTTAGACAGATGTTTAACATTCACAGCAGCATTTCTTCCAGTTAGTCTTTGCAGCGCTTTATAAAAGTATTTCACTGTCACAACTTATGTGAGTGAAAAGTTTCTCACTGACTCTACTGTGTTCTCTAACTATACGTCGCTCCTCCAGACTAAAAATAAAAGTGTCACACAGAGGAAAAAAAACAGATATGTCTAACTGGACTATCACAGGATGTTAAGAATTAGTTTTGGGTTTAACCAGGATTTGTTTATGACTTATTTGGGATGTTATAATTTAATATAAGTAACTATCTGAGTTGTAATTGTTATTTCATAGAGTTGGTTAGTATCTGGCTCAAAACGGACTATTTGTGGACCTTTAATGGAGTGGACTATATATCCCATGATGCTTTGGGAGTAGAAGAAGAATAAAAATATGGACGGTTTCTCCTGAGAAAGCTATGTTTTCTGCATTCCGTCACTTATATCGTATCATATTATGCGTCGTTCGTTCATCCTTTTTATTCACTAAGGTTTATCTGGATAATCCGCTGAGGACCAGCAAAATTCTGGGGGGGAAAAAATTGCCACTTTAGTCCGGAAATTACGGTAATAGCTGTTTATTGGTGGCAGCGACTACCGTCAATCATTTTCCATAAAGAATTCTTCATAAAATAAAAAGAAACATCACTGTCAACACTAAGCATCCTCTTCATCAGAATGTCAGACAACAACAGAATGTGTTCAGTCAGAGGGTCTTCAGATTTGTTGCTGGACAGACTGTTACAGGAGATCCTTCTTTCATAAAGTATTTTGCCCCCATCGGAAAGGGGACAAATACTTTCTAATGACAGAGATAAAGAGTTTTCACTAAATAATCTGTCAGGTTGGATAATGAACCAGTTTCTGCTGAAGGCTCCAATCAGCAGCTCTTTTGTTTTACCCCTAACTGAACACTGAACCCTCTAACATGCTTGTGCTTCATCAGAGCCCTAAGATGCGGCGGAACGGCTTCGAGCTGAAGATGCAGGACCGCTACAGCCACTTCCTGGCTGCAGACAGCGAGGCGGAGATGGAGGACTGGGTGTCCACGCTGAAGCAGGCCCTGCAGAGCGCCTCCGAGGCCGTCCCCGACAAGAGGAACGGAGCCGAGCCGCTGGACTTCAACACAGGTCAGCTCTTCTTCCTACACTTAAAAAAAAACAAGCTAGCAGGGTGATAAAGTCTGAACTTCTCATAGCTGATTGTCTCTTCAGGAAAGAGGGTCGACTGTTCTCTTCTTTTAGCTGGCCTTAGAGGGAACATTAAGCGTTTTAATGCAGCTTGTTTGGGTCTTGCCAACTTTCTGTGGACGAAATCCAAAAACCCCCGACATTCTGATGAGATACTGGGACGACTAAGAGGTTCACTCAGTTCATCGGTTCCAAGCATCCAGGGAACCAGCAGATGGATGCTATTTTAAACTGGACAACATGGATGTGCTAATCAAACCTGCGAGGGGAGGGCTCCTTGTTGATGCATTTCCTCCTGTGTGATCAGATGACGACACGGTGAGCCAAGGGAAAGGGGAAGGTCTGCAGGAGAGCCAGGGGAGGAGCCTGCACTCTGAGCTCATGAAGGTAGGAACAGCACTTATCTGTTTTTATAAGCCATCATAATGTTTATCAGGCCATTATTGTTACTTATAACCATATTAAAGTTATGCAGAACCTTGCAAATCTATTCACACCCCTGAAAGTTTGTAATATTTTCTTAAACTTAAGTATGTTTGTTATATTGGAGTTTTTTTGTGATGGAGCAGCACAAAATAGTGCATAATGGTGAAGTGGAGACAAAATATTAAAGTCTATCTACATTTTTGCAAATAAAATCTAAAAAGTCTGACTTGCATTCGTGTTCTGCCCACTGAGTCCACCACGTTTGCAGCTGATGGTGTAGGATTATGCCTAAGATGAACCTCAGCTCCATGATCAATGCTCTCCTTACAGTTTATCTTTCAAGTTTTCAAGTTGAATTGAATCAGTCGAAAGCAGGGACAACAAAAAGCACACCACACTTTTCAGATTTTTATTTGTGTTGCCCCATATAATATAATGAGGTTTCAGGGACAGTTCAAGAGGTGTTTTTGCGATGCACTGTATGAACCTTTTGAATTCATATTTATTCTCAGTTTATGTTGAACACAATGATAAACTGGGTGAAAATATGATACATTTTAAAGCGTAAATCTTGAAGAAAATCTGTCAGAATACAAAAAGTTAAACAATAAAAAAAAAAGTTTTTAGGGTAAAAATCTTGGTCATCACTTTCCAGGCTTTTTTTTTTGCGAACATTTTGTTTGGAAACTCTTGCTTCTTCTTCTTCTGAAAACTGCTGCTTATTCTCATTTGTTTTGTCACGGTCTCATTGTTGGGTCGGAGAAAACTGGTGATTGCTGTAAACATTTTATTTGGAGGTTTTCTCTGAGCAGAGATTGTGGAGCAGAAAAGGCCTGAGAGCAGCTCTGTTTCCTCCACAGACCCTCTGCTGCTTTAATGCGTTTAAACCCACAGCTGCTCACTGACAACAAAGCCCCACTCTGGCTCCGGGCCTCTGCTGCTTCATGCTCCCGTCTGTCTGCAGGCTGCAGGCAGAACAGACAGGAACTGAGGTCCGCCTGGCACTGGAGGGCTTGACTTGTTTGTCTACATAAGATGGCCCCCTTATCCTCCCATTTCTCTTCCGAGTGAATGTCTTTGTCTCCTGTTTGAGTTGCTTAAAGAGGAAAGAAAGCACGAGCTCTCAGCTAAAGAGTTGATGCAGATACAATAAAAACAGGCAGAGGAAAGGTTGAAGCATTTAGTTTGACTCTGTGCTATTTGCAGTACGTGAGGGAGACAGACCAGCTCAATAAGATCAACAGGAACGAAGGCAGACAAAAGCTTTTCTCCCTGGACCCTGAAACGCAGGTAAGGAAAGTTTATGCTTTCAATACTTGCGTTTTCACTCATTACATATGTATCTCACTATTGATCCAATCTTCCTGATTTGTCCACCCTCCTCCCGTTTTCTTTAATCCCCCTGCCTCCCTGCCTCTCCACCAACTCACCCCCCCCTCCCTGTCCTACATCTAGAGGCTGGATTTCTCGGGCATCGAGCCAGACGTGAAGCCGTTCGAAGAGCGTTTCGGCCGCCGCATCATGGTCAGCTGCCACGACCTCACCTTCAGCCTGCAGGGCTGCGTTAACGAGAAGGCCGATGGTGTCCTCACCAACGTATGTTACTGTCTTCATATATGAATATAAACACACTGTTCACATATGAGCAGTGGTGGGGACTGCTAATCATAAACATTAGTTCTGCTAACGACAAAGCACTAAACCAACACACTATTTAGCAGAAGCTAAAGTGCTACACTAACATATATTTAGCAAAAGCTAATGCTAAGGTGCTGCAATAACATGTATTTAGTGGAAGCTAATGCTAAAGCGCTAACTGCCATTCAAATTATATCTGCGCTTGAATGTCTACAATCCTCAAGAACCAATTTAATTTTGACATCATTTACATATTCTATCATACCTTTAGATATTAGATATTATTTATTTTCTATATCTTGTTCTCTACTGTAGCCCACATGTTTTATTTTGTTCCTGTATATTTCTTGTTTGAATTTAAAGTTTTTTTGTGGGGGGAAAAGACATGATGTGAGAAGAGGAAAAGGAACTGCTGCATAAACTGTCTTCAACCACTTCAAAATAAGAGCATGAATATAAACAGCTAACTCCTGGAAGAATTCCTAACAGTCAATAGTCAAAACTTCGACACAGAAGTTTTGCTTATCAAGTGTTTTATTTAGGTAAAAGTTTACAAAACAACCGAATAAATTAGCACTTTAGAATTTATTCAGAAAATTTAATTTAGGCGAAGCTAAGTGCGCTAAACATTTTCAACGTTAGCTGAAGCGCTAAAGGAAAAATTAGGTCAGCTATTAATGCATTAGCACTCCACTGTATACAAAGATCTGCTTCCCAAATAAGACCAACGCCTTCCATGTGAGTCCTTGTATAGACGTGCATATTTACCAGCAATACACTGCATTCATTTTTACCAGACCAGATCGTGGTCAGTCCTCGCCCTCTGCAGTTCTCGCCCCAGATAATACACCTTCATTATTCATGTTGGTCTACAGAGAAAGCGTCACATGTCCCTCCCCCCCCCCTCTAACTTCCACATCAAGGCAGTCAAGACGATGCATTCACTGTCCTGTGGTTAAAATAAAGCGCATTAGAAAGAAAGATTGTCCCATGCATAAACATTTGTGGAATGGGAATGTGTGAATGTAAAAGATGGCATGATTCTGCAGTTTTCACCTTGAACACAGCAGCTACCTGAGCTCCTCCTCTTCCATTAGAGGCGCTGCTTGGACAAATAATTCCATTTATATTTGTGGTTCCAAAGCAGCACACACTCTTCCTCTTCTCCTCCCTCTTTTTCCATTCAGTTTCTGATGGCTTCACTGGTCCATCTTTACGTAATTGAACAACCTTTAAAGAATGTTTGAGCATCACGGCACTAACTCGTTTTGGCCGATGTAATGAATTATTTATTTTGGATCAGGCTAGCTTACTTAGAAATAGAAACAAAAATCTGGCCTATTTCCATGGCAACACATGTTTTCATAACTGAGGCAGATTAAAGAGATTAGTGCGCTTTGATTCAGACCAATTCTTTTGTACCAGCAAAGACGTTGCACAGACATCAGCCAAATCTCAAAAGTTCTTTCTAGAACTGAGACTTGTGCTTAACGTTAGTGGTGCACCAATAAATTGTCCGGCCAACAAATTGACTTCTATTTTTTAAATTTTTGGAGATTGGTGATCAGCCTATTCTTACACGAGAAACTGATCTTATCCACTGATCTCATCTACCGCCGCAAAGGTCTGAAGATCAAACACTGCTCCCTTTTGCTCTGGAGTGAGAGTCTGACTGACAGACCGGCCCAGCAGGTCACATCTGCATGGCCTGGTTAATATTAGTCACCCTATTGTTACCAATTTAGTGACTTATCACTATTTATAGCAATTTTTTAAAGAAGAAAATTGTTATCTACCTAAATTGGAATCAGTAGGTCAGGCTTTTTACAGGTCAGTGATTAGAGATCTAACAAAATTAAGGAAATCCAAGTCAATTGATTTGTGCACCCCTAGTTTCTGTAACCAAATGTGAGCGTTTTAAGTAGATTCTGGTTTGGATAAACTTGTTAGGTATTTCTGTCATTACCTATTCCAGTAAATTAAGTTAACTTCATTTCTGAATGGTCCCATAACAAACGTACTTAAAAATACATTGTTTAAACTATTGTTGTGTCTTTCTGAGGTTTTCAGTCCACCTTCTCTTCTCTCTCTACTCAACCCTGCTGCAGGTGGAGCCATTCTTCATCTGCCTCGCCCTTTTCGACCTGTCTAAAAACTGCAAGATCTCGGCCGACTTCCACGTGGACCTGAACCCTCCGTGTGTCCGGGAGATGCTGACAGACACCTCCAGTCAACTTTCTCCATCATCTGGCTCAGAAGGTGGAGGATCGGGAGAGGGCGGTGGAGGAGGAGGAGGAGGGGTGATGGTGAACGGAGACTGTGGGAAAGGGAAAGGCCTTCCTGTTGTCCAGAGGGTGTCGGAGGCTCTACTTCGCTTCCCCACACAGGTACAAGCTAAGCACTGAAAGCCTCATGTTTTAGCTCAATGAAGTCTCTAACCTCAAATGCTGAGATGCTAAATTGCTGCGTAGCTCTCACTGCTGTGGTTGTACTTTTGTACCTGCTATTTTCTTTTATGAGATGGGGATTTTTCCCAGCAGCCTTACCAAAGCAAAACCTTTTTTAATGCTCTGGCATACAGAGCATTAAAAAAGGTTTGTATGTCTACTTAGTAAAATTGTTAGATGGAGAAATAATTTAGCCATATTTATAGCGCTTCAACACTGGCTTGCACTAAATGCAGCATTGGTGTAGCCCTTTAGTTTTAGCTTTTGCTAAATACACTGTTGATGTAGTGCTATAGCATTAGCTTCTGCTAAATACACCACTGGTGTAGCAAATTAGCATTAGCTTCTGCTAAATACCATGTTGGTGAAGTGTTTCAGTATTAGCGTAGCTCATGTTTCTGACTAGTTCCTCTAACTTGCTAGTTTCTCTGGACGTCTTCTACTGGTTCGATGAATCTCTGTCCTACTTTTCCATTTCTGAATATGGTTGTTTAATTTTTCTCTTTTTTTGATTTAATTTGCCATCTGTAGTGAGGCAGATTTTTGATGATGGAAGTTCCTTTGATCTACCTTCAGTGTTTTAGGCTCTGGAAAAATGAAGCCTGTATGTGAGCTTTGGCTGTGAGCTCAGCAGAACACACACAGCTTGTTCTCACTTTTTCCTTTCTTCTCAGCAGCAGTCAGTCTGATTCTTTCCATGTCACCAGACCCAAGTAAACTAGAAACACTGCAGGAGCGTTCAGAACTCTTAAAGTTTTTCTTGTTTTGTCAGAAAACAGTCCAAAATTTCAATACATTTAGTTGTGATTTTTATTGAATACACCAACACACAATAGTTAGTTTTCAATATTGTTCACAAATAAAAATATGGTAAAAGGGAGAGCATCTGTATTACAGCGTAACAGAGCCCAGTGTAACGGAGTTGGGCCGGGTGTGGTCCACGCACGCAGCCTCCACCTCCTGTCTGCTCTGATAATTGGAGCTCTGAATCATCTGCCTGGCCTCATGTGACGATGAGTGTCAGCTCGTGTTTTGCTGTGATGGTTGCAAGGATGAGTCTGTGGCTCTTGAGACCAAAACGTTGCATTTGCAGCGTTTTTAAACCGGCTGCTGGGTAGCGATCATGTCGGAGCAGAAGCAGCTGGGTGCGTTCGGAAGACGTCTTTGTTTCTTTCCTCTTCAGAGTGTTTGAAACTGAAACCTTGAGCGAGAACTCTTCACACCCGACCAAATATACATGTTGCTCCCTTGCGGTTTTCCTGCAGTTTGACTTTAGCCTCAGCTGCTTCCTCTGCTCTTGTTTGTGACCTGATGGCGTCTGATGTCACTGTAGATCTCCATCAACTATGAGGCGACTGTGAGAAATAGAAAATAAACAAACGTGTTCATATCTGCTCTTTTGCTTGATGTGTTCCAACCACAGACTTTAATGTTTTACATAATGTGTGATAATGAAAGGAAAGAGTAGATGAAAAATGTTTTATTCAGCTTTATAGAAGCAGAATTCGCTGTGACTACAGTTGTTTCTACCAGCTTTGTTTTCTAGAAGCTGACAGTTTTACATGATTTTCTGTGGAATAGCTCAGCAGCTGGGTGCATTCGGATGGTTGTTTCTTTCCTCTTCATTTTCCCTCCATCCATGCTGATTGGATGGAGGGATGCCTGTGAGCAGCACTTCTCAGGTCTGGAAACATTCTCCACTGGATTTAGATCTGGAGTGTCCTAAGAAAAGACGCTCCCTTCCTTAGTTTCTTCCTTTCGTTCTTTCTTTCCTTAGTTCCTTTTTTTGTTTGTTTCTTCCTTCCTTCCCTCCCTCCATTAAACAGCCTGTATTGTGTGTCTTTTCCATAAAGGCCATATTTGAGGCGTTTCTATCTCATAGTTTCCTGTTGACAGATTCTTCCACCTTAGCTTGAATCTCTGCGGCTCCTCCAGAGTAACCGTATAGAACGATGGGTGTCCAAAGTAGAGATTGTTAGATGCAAAACAAAATATATCTTTTATCTAAAAAAAGAAAAAGAAAAAAGTAATTTTAATTTCAAAAGGACCAAAAACTTTAAATGACTTTTCGTCAAAAGCAGACTTGGTTTCAGCCATTCATCCTCTTCCTCCTCTCTCTTTTTCTTTGTTCCCAGGGCATTTTCTCGGTGACCAACCCTCATGCAGACATCTTCCTGGTGGCCCGAGTGGAGAAGGTTCTGCAGAACGGGATCACCCACTGCACCGAGCCTTACATCAAGACCTCGGACGCCAACAAGGTTTCACCCTTGGCTGCTTTTCACACTCAGCACATTTTACACACTCACACGTTGCTCCGTGTTCACGTCTCCTCCCACGTTTCCCCAGACGGCTCAGAAGGTGCTGAAAGCTGCCAAGCAGACCTGCCAACGCCTGGGCCACTACAGGATGCCTTTTGCCTGGGCGGCCAAGTAAGGCAGTGGGTTGGGGTGTGTGGTTGGGGTGTGTGGTTGGTCTATGCGGTGTGTGTGTGTGTGTGTGTGTTGGATCTTAACACTGAGCCGTCTGCTATGACCCAGGCAGGTGTTCAAGGACGCTCAGGGCAGCCTGGACATGGACGGGAAGTTTTCTCCTCTCTATCGCCAGGACAGCAGCAAAATCTCTACAGACGACCTGCTGAAGCTGCTGGCCGACAGCAGGAAGTGAGTCACCATCATCACTTCATGAGGAGGGCCCTAATTCTCGTCTAAGTTTGACCTGGCATCAGAGGAAGTGCCTCGCTCATATATGTCACTTTCTTTGGAAAATCCAAACTGTTCAGTATTTGTTCTGTTATTTAGTTTCAGAAAATCCCATTTATTTATTTATTTATCTATCTATCTATGTATCTATCTATCTATCTATCTATCTATCTATCTATCTATCTATCTATCTATCTATCTATCTATCTATCTATCTATCTATCTATCTATCTATCTATCTATCTATCTATCTATCTATCCATCTATCCATCTATCCATCTATCTATCTATCTGATTTGTTTTTGCTTTTCAGACCTGAGAAGAGCAAACTGCAGATCATTCCAGGACAGCTGAATGTGACCATTGAATGTGTCCCACCTGATTTCTCAAGTATGTTCACGTTTCCATAACAGACTGCTGAGTGTTATCAAGCCATTAGCCACTAAAATGGAACAATGCTTCAAACTTTAATGGATTCCACTGGGATCTTCTGTGATCAACACCAAGTAGCACATCTTTGTGAAATTTTAAATGTTTTTTTATGTATTTATTTTTTTACAAAAACAAATCTAAAAAGTGTGGTGTGCATTTGTATTCAGCCCTCTAGGTGAATACTTAGTTGATCAACCTTTTGATCTTTTCAGAGCATGATTCTTCCTACTTTATTCACCAGTGGTGAGCACAATTCCTCTAATGCACTAGCAGCAGAGCCACATTTTTTATTCAGCGCTTTAGCATTTTGATAACTTTCCACAAATTAAATTTTCCCGATAAATTATAAAGTTGTAATTTACTTTGGTGTTTCGTAAACTTTCCATTGCATGAACTTGGACATTGATTTTTAGGAATTCATCCTGTGATTAATTAAATGTTTATATTCATGCTTTTATTTTGAAGTGGATGAAGAATGTTTACGCAGCTGTTCTTTTTGCTCCCTTTTTATCCTCCCAACAACTTTATTTCAAACAAGAAACATGAAGGAACGAAATAAAACAAAGACAGAAGAGATCAAGTTATAAACATAGATGCAATGTCTGAGAGTGTTACATTACAGAACGTGCCAGTTATTAGTGTTAACTTCTGCTAAAGACAGTGTTGGTGTTGCGCTTTAGCGTTAGCTTCTGCTAAATACTGGGTTGGTGTAGAGCTGTACTGTTAGCGGAACTAAGGTTTATAAATAGTGCTTTAGGGTTAGCACAACTCAGTTTCTAGACATCAGTTTACACCACTGCTGCTTACTAATGAGGTGAATTTGAAGACAATGTCAACATCTAAAGTAAAGGGGTTGTGTAAATAAATAAATAAAATGACATCATTTTAGCTCTGCACTGCCTTGAGTCGGGCTGTAACTTAGTTTTTTCTGACAAAATGTGAGAAAGTCCAAGCGGTCAGAAGGCGCTGTATCAAAGTTCTGTGGTCTCTTGTTTCCTCGTTCAGCTGTTGGTACTTTTATCTAGAGCACAAAAGAAAAGAGGAAGCCTAAGTTTCTAGATCGGCACGATTACATCGGCCACGATTACATCGAAAGAATTTGTAAAGATCAAACAAGTAGTGATCTTTTAGAACATGCATCTTGTCAGATGAGTGTTTCTGGTGGTGATTAAGAGAAAAATAGGTCATGTTTTTGGCTGATTGACACAGTCCAAATGGAAATAATGTGTGACAGTTTGAGATCATCTGGTGTGTTGATGGAAGTGCATGAAAGACGTAGTTCAGAAAAGCAGCTCAGCATCTTTTGTGATTGATGCTTCCCTCTGTTTTTATGCATCTGGGTTTGTACTGTGACATGGCTTCATGTTGATCCCCTCAGTTAGTGGATGATGGAATCTGGAAAGCAGAAGTCAGCTCTGCTTTTCTCCGTCCTCTGAGCTGACGGAGCTCTCTGTGCTGCAGATACGGTGACGTCCTCCTACATCCCCGTCAAACCCTTCGAGGACGGCTGCGAGCGGGTTTCCGTGGAGATCGAGGAGTTCCTCCCCGTGGAGGCCAAGTACAACTACCCCTTCACCACCTACAAGAACCAGCTCTACATCTACCCCCTGCAGCTGAAATACGACAACCAGAAGACCTTCACCAAGGTAAAGCCGACCAGAGCCGTGTGTGTGATCTGACAGTGAGGCAGATGTGACACATCGGACTCAGCGGGTCGCTGACTGCTCCTCCCTCCTTCTTCAGGCTCGGAACATCGCTGTCTGCATGCAGTTCAAAGATTCAGATGAGGAAGGTTCTGTCCCTTTAAAGGTGAGTCTCTAAAGCAAAGTCAGCCCCCTTTGCAATTATATTCTGAAATGAAATGCAGCACAACCAGTTACCTTCAGAAGTCACCTAACTGGTAAATAGAGCTCCTCTGTGTGTCATTTACACCATATTTACGGTGTAAATGAAGTACATTTAGCAGTTTTAAGTACCTCTTTTTCTCAATATTAAGAATTTTGGATGCACAGATTTTGCTAATTTTGGGAGATTGGTGATCAGCCAATACTTACCTGATCTTACCCTCCTCTGCAAAGGCCTGAAAATCAGCCAGTGCTCCCTTTTGTGGAGAGAGACGACTGACTGACCCGTCCACTGGGTCACTTCTACCCCGTTATGGCCAACTTAATGACTTTCTCACTACGTTTAGCAACATTTCAGACTAAAAAAAATCGATATTGGCCAAATCAGAATCTGCATGTCAGCCAGAAAACTGCAACTATAACTATAAGCTGTTGGATCAGCAGACACTACGAAGGTTTATGTGTGGGCCGAGAGGGTGCTGGCTGAGAAAAAGAAAATTCTGCTTGAAAATCAGATAAAGATTCACCTGTTTGGTCCGCAGAAGTTTGTTTTTAATTAGCTGAAGGGTGGATTTGAACTGTCAAACGTGGTAGTGGTCGTGTCATGATGGGGGGTCTGCTTCGCTGCTGGTGTTTTTTCTTTTCTGCAGAGAAGAACCATCTCTGGTTGGCGTTCCAACCGCATAGGTGACCCAAACACATGAAACTGGTTTTACAATGGATAAAGTGGACAAACACTCAACGCCAACCTTGGTCCAATCCAAAATATAATAATGATACTGAGAATCTGGGTCTGTCAGGTAACAGAACTTTTTAAAGGAACATCAGTAATTCTGTCAAGAAGAGAGATCAAATCTGAATCTTGCCCAGCCTTTGTTATTATGGCTGGGTGATGAATGGTCGTGTTTTTTTTTTCTCTCTTTGGTTGTTTTATTTCTCACTTTCAAAAACATTCACGTTTGATGCTTTTGATTAAACCGAGTCAGACGAATGAAGAAAAGCAGTCAGGCGAGTCGCTTGTCCGCTGAAACACCCCCACACACACCTGGCACATCACCTCAGGTTCAGCCAATGGAAATAGTTTTGTTCAGGCAGCAGGAGCCAGCAGCACCACCTGCCTGGAGATGTAATCAGGGCCAAGCGGAAGAATGGGAAGGTTCGACGTTTTTGTGTTGGACTCAGACGTGCCTGAGAGGATGTAGCCCGGTGGCTGATAGACGCTTCCCCTGGGCTGTAAGCTGACGATGCACTCACTCATTCACAAGTCAGCTTCCAGCTACATGAGACATCAGCTGGGATCGCGTTTCATATGATGAAAATGTGACGAGTTGGGTCAGGTTTTCTCTGAGCAAAAGCTGCCTGGTGTTGGGTTTGTGTGTGATGTGGTGCAAGCTCCAACAGGACAGCATGTTGGGGGAGAGCTGTGATAAGATCTGGAGCAGCCGCTCCTCCACCCTCATCCTGAGTCAGGTAATCATGGCCACCATCGGCCTGCCCGCCGCAATCGGCCTGCCCGCCGCAGAGCGCTGGGCCTCCAGGCATGTGTCTGCACTCAGTTCCTGCAGCATCGATAAACCTTCCATCTCTGCTTCTAACCTGGTGGGACTTAAACACCCAGAATGCCTCTGGAGCCACTTGGTCCATTTCCAGCCATGCTGTCTCTGGCTGGGACGGCTTGTTATCATTCATTTCAGATGACAGCATTTGTTAACGTCCTAATTAAAGCGCTAGCTCGTCGGAGCGGTGTGGAATTCTTGTTTGTCTCTCCTCATTAGAAACATTCTGACCAGCAGCCGCTTGATCCCGCACACATGACCGTGTTTTTCCATAAAGCCTCTGCCGATGAGGGTTCCTGCTCTGCTTAGATCAGTTTGATTTCGTTTAACTGTACAGAGGTGGGAAGTGTAAGTATGTGATATGATGTTTTGGGTTTGTAGTTGGCATCCAATTCCTAGCAAAAACAATACATTTCACAAGCTTTCAAAAAAGTTTAGCTTTAAAAAAAAGCTGAGAAAAAAAAAAAAAATCAGAATTGTGAGAATTGAGTCAGAAAGCTGAGAAAAAAATGAATAAATTTGAGAAAAAAGTGGACTTTTTAGACAAAAATCTGAATTCTGAGGGGGAAAAACAGTCAGAAATCTGAGAAAACAAAAGTAGAAAAAGAATAAAGAAATCTTTTATTGGTCCTACTTTTAATCAATACTGGGGATATTTCTTTTACTCAAATAAAAGCAAAAATTGCATATTTTACATTATGACTGTATTCACTAATGATGAAAAGTGTCATAATAAAAGTTGTAAATTCTAAATTTGAAAAGTTTAAAAAGTTAAAATGTTTTTGAGGAGTCAGCAGTTAACCTGCATCCTGAAATCATCTGCAGGAAAAAAAAAAACATAAACTACTGAAAATCTGTCAGATTGTGAACATCAGCATGTCCACACATTTTTATGTAGGCATCCATCTGGAAGATGCAATACAACCAACCCCAGGACTGAAGAGTGAGAACATCCTATTGTTGCTTTAGAATGGCCCAGTCAAAGTCCACACATAAGCGCGATTGATAATTTGTGTTCACAGATGCTGTCCATCTTGAGCTCTATCACATTGAAAATATGTAAAAATGCCAGTCAGTCTCTACTTGTTGGTTGAAACTGACAAAAATCTGAAAACATAAAACCTGAAACTGACATTAATTTAAAAAGTTTAATTAAAAACCAGCTGAGAGAAAGATGCAGTTTAATCTCTTCTTATTCTGGACACATTCTTTTGTTTTTCAGATTGAAAGTTCAAAATTTAACATTTAGTTTAAACTTTTCTCTTTTCAATTTCAACTAGTTTTTGTTTTCACAAATAGAATAATTATGTCTCTTTTTTGCCTCCATATGGTTGCAACACATTTTGACATGTTATTATGTTATGTCTTTACCCAACAAAATACTGAAAGAATCTTCAAGCATTACGGAGTGGTTCAATCTGTGTAAATCATTATGATTATGCTGTTTCAGAATAAAACATTTTTGTCCACTTGGACTGAATCTTTTCCACGTCTGAACTGAACTGCTCAGTTGCTCATCAAAGCAGTGCCATGCTGTACTTCGTCTTGATGTTGTCAGTGACCTCAGGTTTCGGTGAATCTCACGGCTCATTGTGTGTTTTACTTCCTTCTCAGTGCATCTACGGCAAGCCGGGGGACTCTCTCTTTGCCAGCAGCGCCTACGCAGCCGTCCTGCACCACAACCAGAGCCCCGACTTCTACGACGAGGTCAGACTCCGTCCCGTCCGTTTTAACTGGTGTCCTGACTGTAAACTATGAAGTGTGGAGTAAGACGTTCGCTCAGGCGGGCTGGGCTTTCTTCAAACCTCTCAGGATATTTGCTTGTTACTGAAATGCCTGAGCAGCCTGAGATAATCCCATAAATCTGCCCCGGGACAGAGCTGTGAACTCACTGATTCCTCAGCACTCACCGAGCCTGGAGCTGAGTGAAAGAACAAGGCGGTTGTTCAGAGGGGGTGTGGTGGGGGGTCAGGGGGGTCCATATGGCTGTGGAATCATGGGGATTAGGATCTTAAGCAGATTTAACATAACCTGCCTCAGTGTTCATGGAGGAGTTTCTCCAAAAATGACACAGTGATCAAGGATTTGTTCCTGTATAAAATGTAAATATAGACGGGCTTGTTTAGCCATCACAATCTCATGCAAATTTCTAACACGTCTACTCCATATTTTTTCCAAAAAAGAGAATCTTAAAAATTAACTGCAGTTGAGAATTCAGTCTCTGTTGCTTCCCAGATCTAGATTTTTCCCACCAGCTCCAACTGTTCTCTGCATCATATTTCATTTCCTGTCATAAAATCGCCATGTGAATCACAGGCAAACGGCTTTTCCTTTGCTGCTGCTGCCCTCTAGTGGAGCTAAAGTGTTCTGCTGCGTCACAAGAGCATGTGGGGTCAAAGCATGCAGCAGAGGTAGAAATAATGTCATAGATATTGGCTTTTATTAATAATCAGTTTTGCTTTTTGTCCACATGCAGTCTTTTGAAAAAAATTATCCATAACTAGGTAGAAAGTTTTAAAGCAAATGTGGCAAGATATTCTTTTATTACCTGCTTTTTATAGACCTGAAGTATAAAAGGTCTGGAAAGCAACTGGTTTAGATTTAGTAATTTAGTTCTGAAAACGTATATTTAAAAAAAGCATAGGATGTTTAAGGTTCCACACTTTATGCTTTATTCTGTTATGTAAAAGACGATAAAAGAATAAAATGTTCCCGCCTTTGATTTATATCTAGTTTACGTTTTTCATCTCAACTTGAACTTTTAATCTTCACAATGCCCAATAAAATCTGCATTTGAGATACTGATTTTTCTTCCTTAAAGTAGATTTCTGTCTTCTGTTTTCTAGATTTTTTTTTTTTGCTTTAAAATATAGCTGTTTCTCTTAATGAAGGAAAAATGAAAATAATACACTTTGGTAGGGCACCACACTATAAATAAGGCAAGAACATGGACATTAATGGGTCATTACTTAGAATTACTGTTTAAGAGAAACCACAAACGCTCATTATTTGGTTTATTTTAAAGGTCTTCTTTGTTTTTCTTTGTTTTTCTTGTAGTTCCTTCTGAGCTCAGTTTTAGGTTGTTAAAACTGGGCCTGTTTAAACACTACACTTGACACATTAACTGAAAAAAAATCATTTCCTTTAGTCTTTTATTTTTCACATAAAAATAAAATCAGTCCTCTCTCATGGCAAAGCAAAAATGGACACTTGTAGATTTTATAGACCTTTGTGGATCTGGATAAGTATTGGACAAGTTCCCAAAATGAAGGAAACTGGGCTGGAGCCGGTCCAAGTAAACATGTAAAGACCATCACCGTAATGGACACACTGAAGTCTAATCCTGCCTGATTTATTCATCCTACCCCCTCCATTTGCTGGCTAAGTGGAGGAAAATGTGTTCTCCTATTAATTAATCATCCCCCAAAAGGCTCTCATAGGGTTCAAAGTAAAGTGTCATAGACTCCTTGGCCAGTTTTCCAGTTGAGACCATCACAAACTAAATGGGAGATGGGTCCGATTCTATATGTAGTGCCTGTATAAAACTGAAATGCTGCTGTTCCACTGCCTGCAGGTTAAAATCGAGCTGCCGGTCCACGTGCACGAGAGACACCACATCCTGTTCACTTTTTACCACGTCAGCTGTGAGTCCAGCAGCAAGGCAAGCAGCAAGAAGAGAGATGGAGTGGAGTCACTGGGTGAGTGAGTCTGACTCTGAACGTTGATTCATCCGGAGACGAGAGGTGCATGTCCGTAAAAATGGATTCAGAAAGCAGAATTTTTTTATGACTACCTACAAAAACTCCTGCAATTCCACACCAGAACAGAAAATATTTGTCATTTGCTAAAAACATTTTGATATCTCTGGCACTTTGTCTGTGTCATTTATATGTCATAATAAAATGTTTTGGCACTAAAGTTTTTGGGACTAAAAGTGACACTTGAGATTCTCCAAATATCTTAATTGTGAAAGTGGTTGATGTCTGTTCTTTACATAAAGGAAGTCTAAAATTATTCATATCCCTGGCAGAAATAAGTTAGAAAAATTATTTTTTGAATGTTATTATTAATATATATATTTTTTTCTGTTTTTTTTTTTATATAATTTTTCATTAATTAAAAAAAACTAACTAGAAAACAATTATGTGTCTTCTTTATTGGACCTAATAATAATAATAATTATAATATTTGGAGTTTTGATGCTGGATTCTTGACTGAAATCTAATCAAGCATCTGTGGGAGGAGCTGATGATTAGGGTGATGGTAGTGAGGCCTTCCAATCTGAAAAGATTCGGAGCTAACCACAAAGATAAATCATTAAAGTACCAGATGAAACACACAAAAAGCTGCTCAGATATTATAAAAAGGTTTTCATTCCTGAAAAGCCATTTTAATTTTTCCTATTAACCTACTACTGTTTAAAGAAAAATGTTTTTTTTTATTGATTTTTTTTATTTATCAAAATCTACCAGGTTTATGAATAATTTTAGCTTTATCTGTGTTTGTTTCACCTAACTGAAATATATTTTTCTTCAAATTAATAAGGTGATTAATAAATAAATCTCAGATATATTCCTTCTTTCATTTTTGTGGCATTTAGCAAATCTAAATAATTTTGGTAATTCTCACTTAAAACACAAGAAGCTTTGCCTGATTTAACATTTCAGGGAGAGACAAAAGGTCTGCGTGTCTTTTTAGTTATTGTATGCAAACTTCTGTTTTCAGCTGCATATTACTGTTTCCGTCAGGAAATATAAAAAAAATGCTAAAAGAGTAACATTTCAGTATAAATGTTGGTGTAACTGAGTGTGTGGAGAATCTGAGCTGCTGGATGAAGAATTATTCTGTTGTGATAGTAGTGCTCAAATTCCCTTCATTTTTTTATTATTGCTATTTTTAGATGTATGAACACAATTTATACACCACAGATTTATCCTGGATGTTAATGTTTTGCTTTTGACGTGTTGACGGATCACTACTGTTCCATCCCATGTGACTTACCTTCTGTTCATCTGATTCGTCTTCATGTTGTTCAGTGGGATACTCCTGGATGCCTCTGCTCAAAGATGGGAGGATGCAGTCATCGGAGCTCCAGCTGCCTGTCGCTGCTGCTCTGCCTGCTGGGTATCTGTGTCAGGACAGCAGGAAGGTACAACCTGAATACCTGATCCAGAAGTTCAATCCGTCTGTGTCCTCTGCGGAGTATCTAAAAAAAAAAATAAAAAAAAACACACAAAAAAAACAGAAACCTGAGTGGCCAATCATATTCTGCTTTCTTCTGCTAACAGTCCCAGCCAGATATAAAGTGGGTGGAAAATGCCAAGCCACTGTTTAAAGTGAAGAGCCGTGTAGCGTCAACAATCTATCCTCAGGTCAGTGACCGTTCATTAGCCGATGTATAAAAAAATGAAGCAGATACAAGAGATGAGATGGCTCAGCTTTATGTCTTCCTACAGGATCTCCATCTGCATAAATTCTTCCAGCACTGCCAGCTGATGAAGACCATGTCAGACGGCAACCCAGCAGAACTCATCAAATACTTGAAGGTGAGCAGCAGTGACCCTGGCTACGGGCAGGAGAGCTGCTAAGTCATTTAGCATATACATACAATCCCAGAGCACATGGAAGTGACCAGCTCTATCTTTTCCACATTGCCTCCGGCCCTCTCATGAGTTTTTATGTAACTCTTGTCTGTTACTTCCTGTCACTGTTTCCTCCTGTAGTGCCTACATGCCGTTGAGACTCACATCGTCATCACCTTCCTCCCGACGGTGCTGATGCAGCTGTTTGAGGTGCTCACAGCCGCCACCAAAGAAACCCACGAGATTGCTGTCAATTCCCTGCGGTGAGTTATGAAGGATCTTCCCCTCTATCCATCCCGTTCATTTGGCACACACCGCTCGTAGTTGTTTGGACCCGTTCTACTTCTAGAACTGCTTTAACGATGCAAAGCGTTCGAAAAATTCCTCAGAGATTCTGGTTCCCTTAACCACATTTATCTGGTGGAGTTTCACTCGTCACACGTTGGTCGGATTAATACCTCACCTGTTTTAGTTAATGGTCAATAAAACAGTAAAATAGTACCAGTTTGACAACATGAAGTAGGCTAATGGAGTACATCACCAACACATCATGCTCTGACCTGAAGAAACTCAAGAGGAGATGAGAAAACGTCACTAGCTGCGTTTCCATTCCAAATGTGTGCAAATCTTTGCCTATATTTTGCGAATGTCAAAAATACACACTTTCACAAATGAAATTAAAATCACATGCGAATAAGCTTGTTCACATGATAAGTCATTAAAACTCATGTCAGCGGCTATGTGTGTGTAGCTATTAACTGGGACGAGAACTTAAACTCACTGGTGGGGTGGCTATTTGGGTTCGTTAAGTTCTGATAGATACCACGCAGGTTTACCTATGTTGAGTAAATCCTTACCCGTCCAGTTACGATACACTCATTTAAAGTAACATAATTAACTCCAGACAACCAGTTAACTGAATAGTTTCTTTTAACAAGAACTTGGAAAAATAAACTGTTTTTATGAAAAAACTTTTCTTTTGAACTGTTGTTTCAATATAACCAGAATTAAACTTTTGTCACTAACATAACTCCATATATTTACCAGAATTTACAGTTTTAAAGACAATATCACACATGGGCCCATACTCTCACTCACACACACACTGTCCGGTACCGGTTAAAGTTTTCGTTGCAGGCCTGATGAAGCCAGGACAATCCTCTTCTCCCCGTTTAAACAATAAAACTGATTCAGACCTGCTCGCTCAGCCGACGTCCTCTCCGTCAAGGTTGCTTTGTTAGTCCAATTTCTGTTAGAACTCCGCCACACGAGTTGCAGGACTCCTCCTCAATCATGTTGAAGCTAGCGTCGCCATGTTGACACGTTCCTCTAGCCACCTCGGAGCAGCCGCAGTTCTCCTCGGAGCAGCCGCAGTTCTCCTCCGCAGTTCTTCACTACAAAACACTTCTCCAGGTTTCCTACCCACCGGGTGTAACTTTACTTGTGCAGAACGTGCATCAGACAGTCCAGTTCTTGCTCCCACCTCAACCTCTGCCCGCATTAGCAGCGGTCTACATGAGCTTCCTTCTTGTCGTCTCCCGTGTTCTTCTCCCTTCTTCCTCCCATCATCCCATTGTTCTGTTCTTTTTTTCTATATTGAGTTCACTTGTCCCTCGTTAACCTAAACTACTTCATAGATAGGAAATTCAATACAGTCTTTAAACTAATGAGATAATTGATCAAACAAGAATACATTTATGTGAGAACACACGTCCTGTCCAGAAAAGCTTCGGCTTTCTGTTGTTCTCATTTTTTCTCACGCTACTCACCACAGTAACCGCTCCCCGCATGTACATAATCACTCGGATCAACAATTTACAAAAACAATAATACAAGTTTCTCACTTATATTTTCTATGTACATACAACCAACCTTGTAAATATTTTGGAAATATTTAAGGGCCTTAGGAGCATGGTTCTTAACCAGGGGCTGCATGTGCATCAGTTTGGGGAAATTGTAGAAGAGCTGGATTCAACACATTGGAATGACACACAACTGTTTATGAACTGTGCGACGCAGTGAGAGCTCTGGTGGAGCCGGCTGCTCGTTGTCTGGGGAAAAAAATAGATCAAACAAAAGCAAATCATCATCATCTTGCTACCTCCTGTCGTCCTCTTCATCGTTTCTGCCAGGATTTTTATACAATAGTTAATGGAAATACAGCTGATGAGATTCATCAGTGTGGAATTCTGAATTCAGAGTTTCTAGCCAAGCAGAATGCTCTAAAATGGACTGGGTCAGAACTAGGCCTGGCAGACATAAGGGAACAACTGCAGAACGTATAGAGCAGTGAATCTGTTCAGGAGCTGCAGACCAAAAATCAAGAGGAACATCTGCATACTGACGAAGCTAGGGGCAATCTGTTTGGAAGCCGGTGCGTACTCTGGTCTAAAACTAACAGTATTCAAGAAGAGGCAGCAGTGTGACCATCTGGAGCTACGTTGCTCCAAAGTTGTGTGGTGCGTTCAAAAGTGGCATTAAAATGTTTGTAGGGAGTGATTGTTTGAGCAACTGTTGCTGGTCATAATCTTAAACCAGACTGGAAGTGTTCCCTGATAGCAACATATGCATTTCAGCCTACACAACTTTTTCGGATGATTGTGTGTGAAGATACCTTCACCACGTCTAGATTTATCAATACATTGAGTTGCTGCTATGTGATTCGGTGATTCACTGCTTTTGTTGCCATGGTATTGAACCGTTATATCTAATATAGTCAGTATATGTCTTTGAATGCTCACAGCTTTAACATTTCCCACTCTGTCCTTTCAGTGTAATCATACACATAGTGTCCAAATGTCAAGAGGAAGGACTGGAACATTACCTGCGCTCCTTCGTTAAGGTGACCTACAGTCCACATCCACATTCCTCCAGTTATTTCTATCACCAAAGCAGCAGCAGATTATGTTTGGTTGTTTCTATTTAAATGTTAAAATTAATGAGCTGTTTGTTTGTTTGTTTGTTTTTTTTTATTGTTTCAGTATGTCTTTGTGGCCAACGCTCCAGCATCAGGAAGCTCGTCTACCACTCACGAAGTGCTGGCCACCGCTGTAACAGCCACTCTTAAGCAAACTGCAGATTTCAACACCAGCAACAAACTGCTCAGGGTGTGTAGAGACCTCAGGGTGTAATACCAGCTCTGAACAGCAGGGGGAATGTTAGAGTTTAAATCTGTTGGTATCCGCAGCCGGAACAAGATGAAAAGTCCTTCAACATGTTTCTGCCTGCCGTCTTGGTCTTTGACGTGTTTTCCCATCACCGTTTCTTTATTTGTGGTGACTGCTATTCTTAGGAAGACTGTGTAGGAGTAAATTCTGACTCTAGGCCAGCTTGTGACCTTTTCTCTCTTCACATCTTTTTCTAGTACTCATGGTTCTTCTTTGAAACCATGGCAAAGTCCATGGCCCAGTACCTGCAGGAAGGGAACCGCATGAAGGTTGGTATTCAGTGACACCGACCCCTCCAATCCAGATATTCTTTTCTGGTGTGCGTCTGACAAGTTGTAGCACGCTGCATGTGGTGTGACAAAAACCCGCCATTATGTTTTCACAAACCTTCCACTCAAGGATTCTACTGGGTCATTACTCATGTGCATACTGTACATTGCAGTGTCATGAGTCTGGGTTCCATCTGGGAGCTAACCAGCAGCACTTTAAACAGGAAAAACTGAGGCTTAATCAGGAAGAAGGAGGGTAGAACTACGTTAGTTATTTTCATTCAGATCACCTGCATGATCTGGTTAGTGTTTGCATGGTTTATTTTTCATTTTTGGATTTTAAAAGTGGTGTATTGTGACGGCATTTGGTTGTTTTTGACATTCAGCTTTGGACTCTCAGGTCTTAGAATAAAATTAAGTTTCTAAAAAAAAAATTTCAATCAAAGTAAGGCAGATAAGAGACAAAGTTTGAAAGTACATTTAGGATGTTGTATCTCATTGTTGCCAAACATTCTGATATCTATGCTGAGTAAAATACAAGCAATAACGGACAGCCAAGAGGAGGAGTTCTCAAGTACAACTTTCCATCAGAGAATGGGAAATTATGGAATAGGATTTAATTATTTTCCAGGGTGAGATAAGTATGTGGAAATACCGGTATATGCGTTTCCAGACTTTTTTTTGCCAACCCCATAGTCTTGGTTATGCAAGTTGCCGTTACAGAGTGCTGGATGTCAGGGAGATTGTAGAGTGTGTAACATGTTTCCAGGTGGTAAATCTTTAATCATGCCTGAATCTGACATTTCTGTTAAGTAGCGACACTTTTTGAAAAATCCAACAAGTTTATTACACAGTGCAATTGCATTAATTTGATATGTCCCATAGCCTTAAAGCTATAGTGTGTACAGTGTCTATGTTGTGACAGCATATGAGACAGATAACCTGTGATAATCTTCTCCCAGTGCTAACTAGAAACAACCAATCAGAGCCAGGAGGCGGGTCTTAGAGCAGCCAGTCATAGGTATGATTGAGAACTAGTTAGCATGACTACCACTGATGATGGCTAGGCGAATTTCCTGTAACAGTGAGTTATGTCTCTACTGTTAGCACATTGAGAAACACGTTCACGCGGTTGATTGACAGCACTAAGACCCTCCTCCCGGCTCTGATGGGTTATTTTTGGTCAGGACCGGTGCGTTTCTTCAGGAGACGGTAGCAGCGCATGGAGGAGGTGGAGGAGCTCCATCTTTTCACAGATTATCTGTCTCATACGAGCACAACATGGTGACAGCTTGAACAAATATGTAAAAAATCATATCATTTTTATAAAAGTTACACAATGTTACACACTGCAGCTTTACGGCCATGCTGATTGTAGTACATATAATGGAAAGCTATTCTGTCCATCTCTTCAGATGCCACGGGCCCAACGTTTCCCAGACAGCTTTCACCAGGCGCTGCAGTCCCTGGTGTTGTCCATTATGCCCCATATCACCATCCGCCACATGGAAATCCCAGAGGAAGCCAGGAGCATCAACTTGAGCCTGGCCAGTTTGATCAAGGTCTGAATGCCACATGCAAAACATGACAGCAATCGTTTCCTTTTTTTTCCCCTTTTTTAATCAATAGCTATTTACCATTTCCTTTTCCTCTTACACCTACGCAGTGGTTTATGAATCACAGGTTGACCAACTCATTTGTATCTATGAAATTTGACATGAGACACAACTCGTTATTTTCACGCTTGCTGGTCTGCTATGGTTGGGTTTCCGTAAAGATGCCAGGGATGTGGTATTAACCTCAGCCATGTGCATTTCCCTCTCAGAGGTGCATGACGTTCATGAACAGAGGCTTCGCGTTCGGCCTGGTCAACCACTACATGTGCCACTTTAGCCTTAAGGATCCAAAGGTACGTTTCCACTCAACATCCACTCCGATTGACATTCAGCCTCTGCGTGAGATGGCATCTGTTTTTATTTGACAGAGATCCAAATTAGATCAAAGCATGTGCTCCTCGTCGTCTGATGTGGCTTTCTTAAAACCTCAGCACACTCAGTACACAGACGACTGCATCGTTTTCACTCGCTCTTTTCCATAAACACGCAGCCCGTTGTGTGGTGTCGGCCTGTTTATTTAGCCTCCCAGCTAACTTCGAGTTTTGTTTTCTCACATTTGTTGCGTGAGCCTCAAATTTGATTAACAAACTAAAAGAAACACAGACCTCCCCGTCATATTTGAACAATTGTATTTGCACAAGACGGGCGATGAGAGAGATTTGAATATGTGCGAGACCAAGCTCATGCGTTGTCCATGCCCGTCTCTCAGGTGCTGACAGAAATGAAGTTTGAGTTCCTAATGGCGGTATGTAACCATGAGCACTTCATCCCTCTGAACTTGCCCATGGCGTTTGGACGCACCAAGCTGCAGAGAGTTCAAGGTGAGCACACAGGAGCTTCCACAACGCTGAGTATTTGTTCTAACCTGCATACGTCACACTGATGCCCTCTTTGAACCTGCTGGGTAAATGATACCTGTCATGATTCAGCCCCAGATTAGCAAATGTAACAGAAATTTGTTTGCCTCACCATGACTACGAAGCAGACTGTGTTGTGTTGGCAGAATTCTTTATTTTCACCTCACCCCACCCTCTCTGTTTTTTTTTTGTTGTTGTTTTTTTTTTGTTGTTTTTTTTGCTTTTGTTTTTTTTGTGTGTGTGTGTGCGTGCGTGCGTGTGTGTGTGTGTGTGTGTGTGTGTGTGTGTGTGTGTGTGTGTGTGTGTTTTGCTTGTGGTCAGATTTAATACCGTACGCGACGGAGCTTTTTGGCCCTGTAGGTAGGTGATGCTCCCCTCTCTGTAACCGTAACACTCCCCACGTTTGCCGCCGTGTGCAAACACTTTGCTCACCGCTCCTGTTCTGACTGGCATTATTAACCCTCCCGGCCGCCGTCAGCGCGCCCTCTCTCTTCCCCTCCCCTTGACCTCTTAAGGCGCTCGTCTTTTCCACTCATCCTAAACATTCCTCATGCTAGGTCTTCATCTGGGTTCCTTGTTTTGCAGTGGAGAAGCACTCTGCTGTTCAGGGAATCAACCAAGCCTCTTTTCTTTATCCATAATTGACTTTCAACTTGTAAACAGAGCCTTAAAACATTTCTTATGGAGCTGCGGTTATCTCTCTCGCTGTCTGAGCCTCTTCCCTCTGCATATTGTTCTCTCTCTGCCTCCAGCATTAGCCAAGATAATAGTTGCTTGGTTTTCAGGCTTTGGCTCCTCTTGAATTAACACAACAGATAACTCTTTGGACTCTTTGATCTTTTCTGATTACATGAAATTAAAAAGTTCCTGCATCAGAACTTCCTAATACTCTCCATAATGGGCAGAATTATTTGGGTTCTTCTCATTTTCATATTTGTGGAAGTAATCTCTCATTTGATGTGTTTTGTGATTTTGTTGCTACATTGGTTGCGGTGTTGCACTTTGAATGACATATTTTGCATTTGTGTTACCTTGCAACTAGTTCTGGTTCATTTGAGTGGAGTACCATGTATTGATCCGATTTACGTCATTTTTGTTATTTATTTAATTTATTTATTTATTCTTAAGCACTTAAATAGAAAACTACTAACCAGGATACAAGAAATATTCAGTTTTTATCAGGTATTAAACTGATATAAGTACAACCTCAAAAACACATGACTTATTATACTGTTATTAATTGAAGCTCTCTCAAACTGCAGACCCAGTTTATAGAAAACAATATTTAGTAGGTTGTAGAACCATCTTTGACACTTCTTTATCATCTTATTAGATATATTACTATGTAGGAGTTATGACCTACTTCTATTTACCCCATTTTTTGCTTTAGTTCTTTGAGCTTTGCAAGTATTTGCTTCAGTTCAGTTTTCTAAAGCTTGAGCTGCAGCTTTAGGTCAAAGTCCGGATTTTTTTCTGGGTCATGATGTGTGTTTGGGTCCCATAAGGTGCCCAGATCCTATTGTGATCCTACCAAGCTAACTATTTAACTCAGCACTGTTTAATGAGAGAGACATCAAAAAGTTGCAAGAGACCAAACTCCCTGGGCTGGAGTTTTCAGACCCTTGCTCCAGGACTTTGTTCATTGATTTGATTTTTGCTCAGATGATTTTTTGAGAGAAAGGGCTTTTTGTCTTAGCACCTTCTAGCTCTTAGATTGTATTGTCATGAATTTCAGCCTTTAACATGTTGACTGCTTGCATGGAAGTCTATCAAAAGACAGTTGAAAAATGGCCTAGCCAAAATCCAGACTTCTAACCGGACATACCAATTCATACATAGTTAAAAAAATAAATTCACCAACTTGACATGCAGTGATTTTTTAAAAATATGTCTTAAATTCAGCTTAGGTTTTGTAACCAGCAGTATAAGAAAGGTATTCCTCTTTCCCAGAAATGATTTAATTTGGCTGGTAAGCTCAAGGTTAGGAAACTGAAAACCAACATAACTTCACATTTCCCCATTATTGTATGTTATTTCGAAGGTAGTGAAATGATAAAAACATAGGCTATAGAGGTTTTTCTTCATCTGTCTTAAGCACAGCTTAGGCTTTATGTTACACCATTTTAAGAAAGGTATTTCTCTTTTTCAGACGACATTTAATCTAGCTGGTAATCTCTCCAATCTTGGATGCTAATTTGTATGTATGTATAAAGTTGACAAAGATAAATGTTGGCCTTGTTTTTTACAAAACTCCTTAGCCTTTCTAAAGTAGCCTAATGCTGTAATATACTATAGATCTCATTCTCTAGAAAACACTTAAGCTAGTTTGTGATCTGAAGTTTAAGAGATTGTAAACCAAGATAGCTTCAGATATCTCAGCTTTAGCTTATGAAAATAAGCAAGACAGATTTTTTTTAGATCTGTTTTAAACACAGCTTAGAGTTTTAGTTACTTTGTAACTTTTTAGTATTTCTAAAACTAAACAGTGAATGCTATGTTAAGCTAGCTGATGGGCGAGTTCAAGCTTAAATAAAAGTAGCACAAGTTAGCTTGGAATTTCTGCCTTAGTGTTTTTGGTTTTTTGACTTGGAACAATAGGTTAACATGACCTTATCCGACTCTTATATTTTCTTTTTTACATACGTAAGTTATGTAAAAAATTTGCATAACCATTTCAAGTTTGCATTCCTCTCAAAGCACATGAACAGAAACAAATAGTCTTCTATTAAACATATATTTGGCACATGCCAAAGAATAACTTCACTATTCAATATCGTGAGAACTTGGAAATGTTATGGCAATTTTAATATGCCCATTTATTACAACATTCCTCTTCCTGACATCAAAGTTTATGTAACGCCATCTTTGAAGTATTCTGTTTATAAAAGTGTCAAATCAGTGAACTTCTGTCTTCAGTCATCAGATGGATTTAATTTAACACACAATGCTGCCACATTCTAGTTTATTTTTGTTAAAGAAATAATTACACAATATAATATGTAGCTATGTGTTGTAAGGTTGTACTTATGTTATAAATAATGCCTCATGAAAAGGAGATGATATTTCATCATGATTGGATGTTAAAAGAACATTAGGAATTTAAGAAGAAATTTTCTCCATGACTTTTGGAATTATGAATTATCCCAGTGAAATATAAAGTTGCCTGTTACCCAAGCATTTTATATATATAAAAAATAAGTTGCATAACTGGTGATTACTATTTTCTTCCTTTCATGCTTGTTGAAGTGTTGCTCGCTCCATCCAGTACTGAAGAGCTAACACTTCCTGTTTGGCTCAAACACAGAGCAGAGTTTGGAGTTCAGCCTGACAGAGGAGTACTGCAGGAATCACTTCCTGGTGGGTCTGCTGATGAGAGAAGTGGCCGAGGCCCTGCAGCAGGGCCCCGAGGTCAGACAGCTGGCCGTGAGCATTCTTAAGAACCTCCTGATTAAACACGCCATGGACGACCGCTACACGGCGTTTAAGGTGAGAACAGGGAGGTGAAGCGAACGTCCATTCATCCATCCATATCCTGTTTCTGATAAAACCTGTTTTCCACTCACTGGGGGCCAAAGTGACCCCATTCACCTTTTTAGAACAGCCAGGTAACATAAACATGCTTGGTTTAGAACAGAGTTTAAGATTAAACCACAACATTAACTAGGTTTAACTTCATTTGTTAACATTAATGTAAAAGTTTCCTAGTTAATAAGAAAAGTTCTGTTTTCCTCCTTATTAGATTATGTTTTTCTCTTATTTGTCCATATATTTATTATAAAATGGTGCCTTCCATATTTGCATTTAAGAAGTTAATGTTTAATGTGACACACGTCACCAACTGTACATAAGATTTAATGTTGTCTGCTGCTCTCCCATAGCGATAGCGCTGTCTGTTATGCAAACAAGCCACTGTTTAGTGCAAATCCATCACTGATAGCAGCAGGTGACAGAAAGGCTTGGGGAGATAATCTCGTCCGCACCCCCAGTGTAGGAGAGTCATTTTAATTATTTATTGTGGCCCTACTTTGCATGTCTTCAACAATATACCCTGTTTTTTTTTTGTTTTTTTTTTACTGTCTTATTGTTATCTGCAACTGTTTCTGAACACAGAACTGAAACACTGCCAATGCTGTTTTCCTTTCTAAGGACAAACTGTGTGGCTCTCATAGCAAATTAAAATAAATTATCCTGCTGCTTTTTGTTTTTCTTGTCACAATGAAAAGAGGTCAGTATGTATTTTTTGGAGGCTCTTTAATTTTTTATTTTTTTTTTGGCTTACATAATTTACTACATATTTTTACTATACATTTTCTCTAAGGTTTCAGACTTCATATAAAAAATTTCAAGCGCATATATTTGTAAAGCAATAGTTCTCAATTAATTGGCCAAGATTTAGTTAATTTTGGGAAATCAGCCGATCTTCTCTGCCTCCGCAACGGTCCGAAAATCAGCCAGCGTCTCCTTTCTTGTTCACTTTATAATGTTTTGAGAATTTGATAACTAAAACTTTTTGGATGATTTTAATCATCATTTCTTCATATGTAAGAAAGAATTCGGTTTTCCCTTAAAGACCAAAGTGAAGCGCTGATCTGCTCTTTGTGAACGTCTCAGAACCAGCAGGCCAGGATCTGCACGCTGTACCTGCCACTTTACGAGCTGCTCTACCAGAACCTGAAGCAGCTGTCGGCCCAACCGCAGATGTCAAGTCTTGGACTTGGTCTGAATGTGAGTTAATTTACCTTGTTACACTCTTACATGTTGTTGTTATTGACGAAATTTACCCTGAAATACAATCACAGTACAGTATCACGGTTTCCATTATTTTAAGTTTTGTGCTACATTTTTTATTATTATTTTTAAGTCCAAACCAGATTTCTTCAAAGGAAGAGAAACCATGATGCCACAGATTTACGATGCACAGTCATGGCAAACTAAGTTCCTCCTCTTTCTTGGCTAAGGTTATTATATTGGCATTATAGCATTATGGCAGCGTCAGATGAATTACATTAGACTTCTGCTGCTGAAAAGACAAAAGCTGAGGCTAAATACAGAAGCACTGTGAGAACCAAATGACCACTGAATGTGATGACAGCTTGTTACAAACCAACTTTTGCAGCAACACCTTACCATAACCATGTTCCCTATCGCCTTATCACCAGCACCTGCAGTGAAGTGAAGATCTGTGGGCTCCTTCCTGTCAGTGTTGCCTCATTGAGTTGAGGTTTACTGACATTCAGTTGTGAAAGGTTGTGAAACAGAATGTTGATGGTTTGAGATCTGGTCTGGTCTCTGACTAAGTCATTGCAACATCTCGACTCTTGTTCTCTTTTCTAGACATTCTGTGTTTATGCAAATCTGAGCACAGTTACTCAGCATTCTCTACATATCACTGTTTACATAAGTGTTATTTATTTTGTATTAATAATCATGGTTATTTTATTTGAAATTTTGTTTACAGTAAAAAGCATCCCTTGTCCCCCTAAGATAACCCATTGCCCCGCCCATCTATATTCCTCTGGAGCCAGTCTGCTGTTGTGTGTATGGGACTCTGTGACATCAACTCATTGAATCAATAATCCACAATTTGATTGAGTCATTCATTTCCATGTAAATGGGACAGTGCATATAGATGAATGTTCAATATTGTCATAAGTATACTGGATGTAGTAAAATGCTGTGGTTCCATAAAATGAACTAAACAAGATAGAAGACTAATGAATATATTATAATCAGTGACAGGATCTGAAAATATGTTAACCAATACAGAGAAATTAACCATGCCTCAGTGCATGCAGGCTGTTCTTCCTTCTTGCGCGGAGTTCAGTGCATTAGCTATAGCCTAGCTTTAGCCTGGCAGGGGGTAAGTAAAGCCTGGCAGCCCACCAGGCTGACAACACTGGGTTACAAATAAATATTTCCTGGAAGTTGTCTTATGTTTTTTTAAATGAATTAGGACTATTTTGCACCACTGAATCCTAAAATGACATAAATTTTTCCCAATCAGGTCAGGTAATAATTTGCTTTAGAGAAATTCGATCTTTTAACTAAATTGATGACATTTTTGTGACATTATCAGTTCATTTCTGTAAATATTTCTCATCCAAAAAAAGTCTTAGGAGAAAAAAATTGTTTTCTAACAGAGTGTATTAATTAAATGTTACAAACTTGGATTTCTGTAGATTGAATAATAAACACTGATAATAAGTACATGTGAGTTGAACATCACGTCTTCATTGTAAAATTCTCCGTCTCTTCCCTGTCCTGATGGAATCTCTCCTCCTGCTCATCACTCATTGATCAGATTCTCCAGATGTGAGAACAAGTCCTGCATTTTGATGCTCATGTTGCTCCATAGTTCAGAAAGTTGACCTGATTGAGCAAAACCAATGTGATTTTAGGATTCAGCACATCAAACAGTTGAAAAACCCAGATAGTTTTTTTTTGGCTGTTGACCAGCGTAACTCAGGAGGAAACCCTGTAATTGATAATGGTGGTTGAACCAGTTGAATAGCAGCTATATGTGAGCACTAAGGTACATGTGTTGTTTCAGACATCCAAAGAATTAGAACAAATTCTAATTTGTTCTAATTAGAAGAAGTTGTATTTCAGTCAAATACAAACTTTGTTCCATTTTCGTTGCGCTAAAGTCCGGTTGAGTGGAACAGGACCTGAAGTCAGCTCTCTGTATCTCTGTGTGAATCTGCCTCTGTGGTCCGCAGGGCTCCAGAGACGAGTTGATATCAAGCAGCTCCACGGACAGCCGGAGGATCAGCACGGTCATGGAGAAAGACCACGGTGAGTGGAGAGCCACAACCTGACCGGCCGACCTCTTCCTGTTTACACATCTCCCGGTGTCATCACCCTAAGGGGCTCCCGCAGCACCGCAGCTGCATTTACGCAACACACAACTTAATGCATTAGCAGCACTCAGTGTGAAAGCCACAGCTGAGCACCAGACTAGTGCGAGCGCGCTACATTACTGCTCATTTCTTCTTGGCATTAGTTGCTCAGCATATAGAACATTCCCAGGCCGGACTCCTCCATCACATTAAAGACTTCTTGATTCATACATCACTCACTGGTGACATGAGATGAAAGTTGCAGCATAGAAAGGGTGCGGACCCCACATTAATATCAAAAGGAAGTACGGCAATGTTCAAATACAGCGGACATCGCCGTGTTTTGATCAGTTTTGTAGACTGCAGTGATGACGGTTCATTAGGCAAGACGCTGATTGGTTTGTTGATTGGGTAAAGAGCACAGGCGCCCTCTCTGCGTTTACCGCTAATTGCGATTTCCTAGCTGTCATTTATTCAGCGTCTGAAAGGTGCTGCAACGATTACAGCGGTCATAATGACGTCTCAATCAGAATGTCGTTTCCTTACAAAAAATAAATAAAAACCCCCTCATCTTTTAATGTTTAATGAGCCGTGGTGCCTGTTGAGTTGCAAACGACAAAGAAAGCATCATCATCTTCAACTTTAAATCTTTCATGTGCTTCTCAAAGCCGGTTTCACCACCTCCTGTTTTCTGCCGTCCATGTTTACACAGTCAGAGTCACACCGTGCTTTGTGTAAAGTTTAAACTGCTGCATTGGAGAGCTCTGCTGTGTCTCCAGAGAGCCGTGAGCTGATGGTTCTGAGGAGAATCAGCGACCTTCTGATGGATGGTGTTCTGCAGACTGACATTATGCTGTGTGCTGCTCCGGCTGCAGGTCTTGCGCTGCTGAACGGCCAAGCTGTGAGGAGAGAGGACTCCAGAGGCTCTCTGTTTATGGACTCAGGAACAGCAGACAGCATGGAGGTGAGAAGGTCTCACATTAATCCACTGATACAAACAACAGAGTGGGATGAGAAATTAAAGTCCTATTCATGGAATCCCACACAGAGCGGTTGGTACTAACAGGACCACACTCAGTCTACTAGAACACAGTTTACGAGATGAGAGCACAGACAGACTTCCAGATGTGGACAATCCCCCACCATCACATGCAATGACACGTTTTTATGATTTTTTTCATATAAATCTAAATATATACTTTTTTTCATTTTGCACCAAAAATAAAGAGATTGCATTACTTTTTTTAAATCTAACATCCATTTCACCATTAACTCCACTTACAGTGTGCCGTAAACGAAACTGTTTCCCTCCTCAAGCCAACTCTTTGAATTTTATATTCAATATGACATAAGTTTAAATATTACATTTTTTATATTATTGACCCAGAAAGCAAAATGTTGTGGTTTTTGTAAAAACTAATTTTTTTGTTTTTACAAAAAACCCTGCAATAAAAATTGCAGGGTTTTTATTGTATAAAAACCCTGCAGTTTTTATACAATAAAACTATTATCGCAACATCTTGTACTATTTAAAGCTTTACAGTTCCACCTTTTTCACAGTGTGTTGAAGTTCTGCAGAAATAATTGTAAAACTTTGATGTGGAGCTGGTGTAAGTGTGATGCTGGTACTTATTTGACATCCAGAAGCAATAAAAATGCAATTGACTCAAACTGCCTAAAGACAAGGGGCTTCCCCCCCTCCAGCTGCCTAAACACTCTGACCCTCTGCTGTCTGTTTCGGATCCTCTTGGAAAGATGTAGTTGTATCTTTTGGCGTAGCAGGTTAAGACCAACATGACTAAGCCTTTACCATTCCTGTGGTTCATTAAACAAGACAGAACTGCACCTCGGTTTGTTTCATTTTGCTCCAAGTGTCCCACCTCTCAGCAGAAAAACACTTCATGTGAACATTGGCAAGTTCCTCAGTACAGTTGAGTGTTCACAGTCAACACAATATTGAGATTTGTTTTATTAAACGTGGATGCCTTTTTTCTGTTAGCATAGAAGAACATCAACTAGACCCGTTCTCTGGTTAACATATGACGGCTTCAAAGTCATATTCATCACCTTTTTAACAGGCTTTAGTTTAAAAGCACTGAAGACAAGGCACCGCCACATTCCAAGTTATTCTACGGTTACCAAGCAAAACCGAAATTCCTGGTAAACAGGTTGGAACAAGAGTCAATGCTCAGAGTCTTTTCCTCTGCATTTGCTGCCTACACAAAAAATGATGCTGCTCAACAGCCACGATTTAAATAAAAGCTGCATTATTAAACCTGTGCTGAGCTGTGATTCACATATTCTCCAATTATTATTTTTTTACACTTGTT